>NW_020174055.1:1195848-1202236 GCF_003031525.2 Neophocaena asiaeorientalis asiaeorientalis
GCGCCGCTCCCGCACGGTAAAGCCGCTGGTCCCCCCGCCCTCCCCTCTTCGTCCGCGGGATCCCGGGCGCATCCCCGGTGGCTTGGGGCGCCCCGCGCCGGGCCCGGGTTTGGGGGTTCGCTCCCGCCGGGGGCGGCGGGGGTCGCTGTCGGCGGTGCCGGGGGAAGGCGAGCCCTGCTCGTATGGGCTGCGCTGCTTGGGCGGCCTGGGGTGCGGGCAGGGGGCGCGGGGCGCATCCCCTTTGGCCTTCCTTGAGCATCCCGCCCGGCTCTTCTCTCCTCTCCTGAAGTGTCCCTGCAAGGCGAGTTCCAGAGGAAGCTCTACAAGGACCTGGTCAAGAACTACAACCCTTTGGAGAGGCCCGTGGCCAACGACTCGCAGCCGCTCACCGTCTACTTTTCTCTGAGCCTTCTGCAGATCATGGACGTGGTGAGTCCCGGCCCGGCCCTGCCCGCCACCGCGTGCCTCGGTTTCCCCGGTCGCCTGGGAGGAGCCTGGCGCGCGCCCCGGCCACCTGTGCACGGGTACTTCAGACCCGCCTTGCCCTCGGTTTAGAAACTCAGGACGAAAGTATCTCCGTCCCGAGCCGGGAATCCTCAAGAACAGCTCCGAATGATCACGTATTAGTACCCCTTATGGTATAAGTATTGGCATGCAGTCCGACATTTGGAGTCAATTTAGACATTTCTAGGCTTTTCTGCTGCCCGTGGTATGCACCTTCTCTGGGTAGAGGCCTGGCCCTGGGCTTTGCAGCTGGTTTATCTGTCCAGGCAAAGGGCCAACTCTGAGCATTTAGACCCCTTCCCCAATTCCAGTAATGGGCATTCTTTGCCTTCCTGGTGAGGGTAGTGCGGGTTGTCTTGCTCTGAGGATGAGCAAAGCTCCGCTGCCGGGATACACTTGTCTGCTCCTTCAGGCAGCTGCTTTCAGCCCCACGGGCTTGCGCACTTCTATTGGCAGATCTGTGTAATATCTGGGTAAGTTTGTTCTTTCGCTCTTCTAGACTGCTTTGGATATTCAGTTGTCACATATTAAATATGGATATTGGATATTCAGTTGGCACATCCTCATACGATATAAATAGTTTACAAAAGTGTTTAAGTCATTATAAATGGGTTTCAGTGTCTAGCCCGTACAAGGCATTCATTGGACTGTGCTCTGGAGAAGTGTACAGGTGTGACGCTGTTTCAGGGAGGGAAGAATGTGGTGGGAAGGGGGTGTGAGAATAGCTACAATAGGTAGAAAGTGCTAAGAGCCTCCAGAGGTGTAAAAAGACAGGTAAGATTTCATTGTCCTGAAAATAAAGAGTGCCCGTTCTCTTACACTGATGTATGTTGCATCACTTAACCTAGTTAAATTGCTGTGATGAATGGCTTGCTTTCCCACATGACACCTGTGTTAAATATGTACTTCCTTCTACAGATAGACCCTATGCTTCAAAATATTGAATGTGCGTGTGATGACGTGGGCAGGTTATCACAGAGGAGGACTGTAAAGGCAGACAAGTGCTGTCTCGTGGGTTACCAGGGCAAAAATTCCTGTTTACAGAGCTTGGGCTGCAGGAAAGGGGAAAGGATGGAGATATGGGGTTAGGGGAAGAGGGGCTGGGAAAGCTGCCCCGGTGTTAAGCGGAGCCATGGTGGAGAAATGGAGTTACAGGGGCTTTGGAGCAGCACAGGCCTGCGGCATTTGGGGAGGCAAGTGCTTTATGGAGCAGCTTCTCTGTTACTTCAGAGAGCTCAGGATTTGTGCTTGGGACCTTTGGTAGGTTCTGGCTCTGCTCGTTTCTGGCTGGTTGTTCTGAGGAAAGTTTCTTAAACATCCTGAGTCTGTATTTTCCAGTTAATACATTGTTCTCACTGTGGATCTAGCAGGGAATGCACTTGACTTCCCAGCCCAGCAATCCTGTGAGCTCATGGAGTGGCCTTGAGCAAATTACTTTACCTTTCTAAGCCCTGTTTCCTCATGTGTAAATGAGAATAGTAATACCCACTTCACAGGGTCTTGAGAGGATTAAATAAGAGAAGGTGCTTGCCACACACTGGTGATTCACTGAAGGTTTGCTTGATCTTCATTATGTAGCTACTCAACTCAAGGGTTGGGATGTCAGTGCCTAGAAAGGTGTGGTCTCTTGCCCAGGGTTGCTCATTGGTTAGAGGCAGGGCTGTGTGGAACGTCCACATTTGCCTTGCAAGCCCTTTGCATCTCCTGCCTCCTTTAGAATCTGTAACTTCTTTTGCAGAAAGAAGTCAGCTTAATTTATTTAAACTGCCTGAGTGTAACTGATTGAATGTAACTATCCTGAGATCCTGGGTGAAGAAGAAGTCTCTCTATTAGAAGTAATGAAATATGCAAACATTTGTATTCCAGCAGGACTTGGCTCTGTCTGGTTTTGAAGCAGAGCCAGGGCTTTCCAGCCAGACTCTTGGGATCCTGGACAGAGATACAGTGACTCATAAGTGATTCATGTGGCAGAGCCCTAACTGTTGTCAGGTTCTCTTTACAAATTTTGTTCCAGGGGTCCTTTGCCCATTCTGACTGGGCTGTTCTAGAGAACATTTTTTCTCCCAAATCTTGTTATTGTTGCCCTTTCTGCCAGCAGAGATTTCCTGGCGGGAGTAATAGGGAGATAATGTGTGATTCTACATATCTTATTTTCATGGAAGATCATTTACCTGTTTATCAACTTATTCCACACATACTTATTGAAGGACTTGTGGACTTCGCTAGATTCTGGGAACTTATACATGGTTAAGGGATTATTTCTACTTCTAGAATTCACAGTCTATCTAGGGAGACTGACGTGTAAATCCAAGATTACATCACGTGTAATTGAACACAAATGTCTGTAAAGTGGTACAGACATACATAGTAGGAAATATTTACTTCCAGCCAGGGTGGCTAGGAATTAGATTTCTAAAGGTGAGTAGAAGTTTGCCAGTTGGAGAAAATAAGAAAGGCTTTCCAGGTGAGACGAACAGGGTGAGGAAAGATGAGAGTGGGGTGAGGACAGCACACCCTCAACAAGGTGTGTTCTTGTAACACTGGCTCCCAGTTGATCTTTGCTGCGGGTTTTGCTGAAAAAGTTTTCAGAAACTTGAATGTGCTATGTGTATTGAGAATTTTTTAAAGGAGGGATATCATACTAACAAAACTACTAACTTTCTCTTAGGTACCCTTTTGTAAGAATGATGTTCTAGAAACACACCTTGCAAGGATAGGGTTATCTTTTGGTGGGAGGGCTGAGGTGAGTTCATACCGTAGACAGAAGAGGTGTTGAACATGAGGTGTGTCAAGTGGCTCTGCAGAGTTTACATTTTGCCCTGGACCCTCGCCTGGGTATCTCCCAGGACGTGAGGTGGAGGTGGTGGTGTGCTAGAGGATTTGTGAAGCTGCAAGACCAGCTTGCCATTGCGTATTTTCCTAGAAATGGAAACAGTCCAAACCATTATATTTGTATTCAATCCAACAAGTATAAATTATAGACTAGAATGAAAAAAATGTGCATAAATTTCTAAAGACAAAGCCTGTGTTTTTAGAGGGATAGTTTTACCAGGCCCCCTTGGTGAGGCACGAGGTGAAGCATGGGAAGGGGTGGTGGATTTTCAATCAAGAGGAGGGATGTTACTAGATCTGTGTTTAGATCGAGGATGCTGAGGGCAGTGTATGTGTGGGACAGATTAAAGACAAGAGAAAGTGTAGGCAAAGGATGAAGAGGTCGAAACTAGAATGGTCACTGTGGGAATGTGGAGATGTGGACAGATTCCAGAGGCATTTTGGGTATACTATCTATGATATATAACTGTGTATGTGAACTTCATGTAGGTATATAGATAAATGTATTGAGTGGAAGTACCTAAATGCATACTCTGACTTACGGTGATTATTAATTTACTTCATGGGCTTGTATCTGGGCTGGGAATGAGATAATACCTAAGAAATCATTTTGAAGTGATGCAAGTGTAAGGTTCTTAAACTACCAACAGTTTCCAGAATATTTCTCCTTTGTGCATGCCATTTAGTCATTCACCTGTACACGTATATCTGAAGGCCATTCCGAGTGTTGATTTGCATAAAATAAATGTGTACAGTTATGAAAGCGTGGCCAGAAGGCAAGGTATTTAAAATGAATAATAGGAATCAACACAAAATTATACAGAAATGTATAATATATAATGATGCATGGATGATTTTTGTTCTTTTGTACATTTGGGATTGCAGAGTCAACTTTTTAGAAGCTTTAGTCACAAGACAGCAGAACAAAGTGGTTGTGCATTTGGGGTTTGCTACTGCAGAGGGCAGGCATGGGTGTGGAGCCCAGTATCTGAGGGCTTGTGTGTTATCTGAAATCCCTTGGCCTCTGCTCTGGTTTGTCAGACTTATGATTTTATATTTACCGTTCACTATGTAAAATGCTACAACTCTAACTTAATATTACCAAATATTTGCTGTAAAAATTGCACACCTTTAAGACAGTCTGTGAAGAAAACCCAAGGTGCCGTTATGTAATTATCCTAATAATGTTTTTATAAATGGTATTTCTTACAGCTACAGATACGTGTTTTGTGCAAGAAATCAAACTAAACAAAAAAAGGACTGCAGGGGGGAAAATCACCCAAATCACCATCACTCAAGGCCTTCTGGTGCAGTTCAGGTTGTCTTTTCTCTGTGTTTTGGGATGTTTAGAGAAATATTTAAAAATTGAAATAGCATAACACCATTATGGTGCCTTAATCAATATTAGCAGGCATTACTTTTAAAGTGACATAAATAGGCCAAGTAATAAACTGAGTTTTAAAACAAAATTGTGTTATTTCCCCACTATTACATAACTCTCACCATCACTGCATATTCAATCCCTGTTCCTATTTTTATTTTAGAAATCTCTCACAAAGTATTTATTGAAATGATACATGATGTTACTTCTAAGCCTGGATGCTTTTAAATTTTGTCCCAGATATTGTATGTGAAAAATCACAGAGATAATTTGAAGATCTTCATACTACCTCCCTCCAGTTTTATGTTTGCTTCTGACCAACACACAGGCTATAGCTACCAGCAAGCACAAATCACCTTAATCCAGTTAGTGACTGAGTAGAGGAGGACCTGGGCTTCCGTTCCTGTGAGGGCTGGTTAGTTTCTGAATTTTGCATATATGTTTTAGGGTGTGCAAATAGAGAATTTAGCAGGGTCTTCCTTCTATTCTGTGGACCCTGCACCCCTATTTGTCCTGCTAGCTGTTGAGTCTGCCAAGATCTGTTTAAACTTTTGGCATTGTAGGCGTTGCTTTAGAAATCATCACATGGCTCTGGAAAAATGGCCCCAGATCCTGTTATTTTCCTAAACTTCCCTTTTCTGGACCTTGGCCCTGCTGTTCATCATTGCCCTGCTAGTTATCTGGTGCCTTCATGCACATGATCATTGCATTTTTCTAATTATTCTCACTGGAGGGCTGGTGAGAACTACCTTGTTCATCATTGCTGGTAGCAGAACTGAAATTCTAAATTAAAACTTGTTTACCATGCACCTTTGTAATTGATCCAGATTTATTAAGGTAGAAATTGTATCCCTCTTAAACCTCTTTATGGCTCTGGAACATAAACGTACAAAATTCTTTTAGCTTTTCAGGCTGGGGATTATGGGCACTTTTAATAAAGGAAGCTTTCTTGTAAATGTTGCCTTTCAAGTCTACCCCTGAAGATATTCCCCAAAGGCTCAGTTCTCTCAGAGCTCCTGATTCATCCTTGACATGATGTTAAAGGAAGAGAAGTGGTCTTGTCATGAAGAGATACCAGTGAAAATCTCTGCTCCCTTATTGATTTATCAGGATTAGGTAGTGTTTTACTTCTTAGAGAAGACGAAAGTAATTTGGAACTTTCTGATCCCATGCTCTTTATTTCAGTGATTTCCTTATTCCCACTCTACATTAGCTATAAACTGTTTTAGCAAAAAGAGCCCTCAAAGTAAAAACCAAAACCATTGTAAAAAAGTTTGCATGTGCACATTTATTTGTATATAAACACACACACACACACACACCTATTACTCTTATCTCTCCTTTTTGAATATGTTTTTGGATATCATAAGACATCACATAATATGCTTAAGTTTCCAAGAGAAAAAGCTAGAAGTTACAGCAAAAGCCATGGAGTCATAGCTCCCAGAGAGCCAAATAATTGGCTGAAACTAACATGAAATTAAGGAATTGTTTAAAATCCTGCAGGGGAGTAGGCTGTGGGAGAGGCCTGGACACAGGGCTGACTCCATGCTCTGAGTCAGGTAGTCAGGTAGTAGAAGGAGGAGCTGACCCATCCCCCCTGCAGGTGGCAGTGGGCAGAACGGGGTGGGGGGGGGGGGGGGGAACATTGTGGAGGCTGTGGTTAATGAG
>NW_020174055.1:1202302-1225315 GCF_003031525.2 Neophocaena asiaeorientalis asiaeorientalis
AATGAGTGCCACCTGTGAGATGACTCCCAGGGTGGAAAATTTATTCTGGGATCACTGAGGGCAAATTGTCAGTAAAGATTGCTGTCTTGGGGTAAAAGAGGTTGTGTCTGAGCAAGAATAAATGTGTTTGCTTTATTTTGTGGAGAGAAGGCAAGTGGTCAGGTTGAGTTCCAGGTGTTTTGAAACGTTAGAATCGTAAAATGGTTTTCTACTCTACTGCAGCCGTCTTCAGAAGCTCACACATACAGTGTGTCATATGGAGGGGCTCAGATTAAGCAAATTAATCCGAGGCTGCTCACTGATTGATTAAACTCAAATTGATAACATTTACAATTGAAATCACTGTTCTGGAAACATTCATTTATTCAGTTTTTTTGTAAGATGTTTTATTGACATTTGCAGTAACCTTTAACATGCTGGCTAGCTCTTAGGCAGATTTCATTTTTGAAGTCATTTTCAACTTTGAATTGCAGTGTAATATGTATCCACCGTGTAGCACAATATCAAAACCAACTTGGTGAATTATCACAGTGAGCCCACGCAGGTAACCACCACCCAAGATGGCTCTTCCCCCCTTTTTTCCACTGGAAAACCATTAACATGAAATCAAGTGCAAGGGTTTAGTTTTGCCCTTCTCCAGAACTTTATACAAGTGGAATCACACAGCACACAATATGTATTCTTTTGTTTTCTTTTACTCGCTTTTATTTTTGTGAGAGTCACCCAAGTTCTTGCCTGTTGCTGCAGTTTATTCATTTTTATCAAGTGGATATAACATGATTTGTTATTCTGTTGATGGAGATTTAAGTTGTTTCTAGCTTTTGTCTTCTGAAGGACACTGCCATGAATATTCTAATTGCTCATGTCTTTTGATGCACATGTATTTGTATTTCTATCACGTATGTATATATATAGGAGGGGACTAGCCAGGCCATAGGATGCCATATCTTTAACTTTTCCAGATGAAGCCAAACCCTTTTCAAAATGATTATACCAATTAACATTCTCACCAGCAGCGTCTGAAAAATTCTTCTTGTTCTACATAATCACCCACACTTTGGATTTTAGTCTTTTAAATTTACCATTCTGGTGGGTGGGGAGTGATACTTCCTTGTGATTTTAATTAGCAGTTTCCTGATTACCAATAAAGTCGAGGACATTTTCATTTGTTAATTTTCCACTTGGATATCATCTTCTCTGACAAAGTGTTACAAAGTGTTTATTCATATCTCTTGCCTATTTTTATCTTTGTGTGTGTTGTGTGTGTGTGTGTATGGTTTTGTTTTTTCCTTATTGGTATTTGTATGAGTTTTTCTGTATTATGGACATGAGCCCTTTGTAAAATATTTTTGCAAGTATTTTCTTTGACTCTTTGGCTGGTCTTTTCACTCTTCATGTTCTTTCCCTCTTTTGTAAACTTTTAATTGAAGTAGCATATGCTTACAGATAAATGGATCTTTTGATGAACAGAAATTCTTAATTGCCTAATTTTGTAATTCGTTTCTTCTATGTTTAGGGCTTATGTTATCTTTAGAAAGTCTTACCCTTCCTCAAGCTCATGAAGATACTTTCCTATATATTTGCTTTTACGGGCTTTTTGTTGTTGTTGTTTTACCTTCACGTGGAAATCTCGACTGATGATTACTTTGGTTTTCAAGGATAATTTAAGGGTTGTTAGTGTAATGACTGCACAATTGGTGAACTTTCTCACATTTAGACATTGTATTATCCACTGTGTCTGCCCCCAAATGGACATTTCAGTTATTTAGCGTGTGCATAATACGGAGAAAATGTAGGGGCTATGACATTTTTAATATGACACAAATGAACCTATCTACAAAACAGAAAGAGACTCACAGACATAGAAAACAGACTTGTGGTTGCCAAGGAGGGGGTAGGGGAGGGATGGATTGGGAGTTTGGGGTTAGCAGATGCAAAGTAGTAAAAATGAATAAAGCAGGGATTACAAACTAGCCCACAGATTAAAAATCTGCCCACTGCCTGTTTTTGTAAATAAAGTCTTACTGGAACACACACACACACAAATAAATGTCAGCAGGGCACACACAGCATTTACAGAGCCAACAATAAAGGATTTCTGAAAAGTCCTGGGCCCTCTCCACATTTCCCATTGCTGACCATTTCCCAAAGACTTTCAGCTGCCTCTGTTTCTGATTATGACTCCTATTTTAATACTCTGTTTATAGTCCTCTTCCTGGATTGATCAACTTTACCCATTTTCTGTGAATTCCTGCTATGACAGATATGAACTTGGCTCATTCACAGCTCTCCCCACCTCCTCTCTTAACCTCTGTTCTCACTTCTTCCACTGCTCACTTTTGCATCTTCAGAAGGGCAAAACGGGTTAAGGGCATCAACAGGATGGTGACAGATGGAAATTAACCTTCTGGTGGTAAGCATGCTGCAGTGTGTACAGAAGTTGAAATGTAATGTATAGGTCAAACTTATATGATGTCATAAACCAATATTGTGATATCAATTATATGTGAAATCTAAAATATGACACAAACATATCTAGAAAGAGAAATAGACTCGCAGACATAGAGAACAGACTTGTGGTTGCTAAGGGGAAGAGGGGTTGGCAGAGGGATGGATTGGGAATTTGGGATTAGCAGATGCAAACTATAACATATAGAATGGATAAATAACAAGGTCCTACTGTATAGCACAGGGAGCTATATTCAATATCCTGTGATAAACCATAATGGAAAAGAATATGAAAAAGAATGTATATGTATAACTGAATCACTTTGTTGTATAGCAGAAACTAATACAACATTGTAAATCAACTATACTTCAATAAAATAAATTTAAAAAAGTTACCTCAATAAAAAATTAAGAGTAATCTTAACTATATCTACAAACTAACTTGGTGAAAAATAAAAAAAGACAGTCTTAAAGCTTCTTGTTATTTCTGTCACCCGGAATTCAGTTTTCCTTTTCTGTAATCACTCCCGTTCTGTCCCTACTTCTCTCGAAGTCCTTCCATCTCCATGGTGGTAACATGTACATTCCATACTTTAGCCATATTTAATTTCTTTGTAATTTAAAGTTGGCTTGATTCAACTTAAAAAGAAAAAAAAAAGCAGCCCTCTGTGACAGTGTAAGCACCGTTCTCGGCAAAACCATTTTTCTAAGCCCCTGTTTCCTTCTGTGTGGGTTTAGTGCTGTGGCTTCCATGCCATTCAGTTGAGTGTTCCTGTTGTCAGCTGATCTGGGGTCAAGCTGAGATGCTCTCCCTTTTTATCTTCTTCACCAAACCTTATTGTACCTTCCTTTCCCGATGTCTTTGGTCACGCTGTCCGTCCTCTGTGTCCTCCTTTTGCTGTTCCCTCTGTCCTTTGTACATTTGCCCCTCTTTCTTTGAGGATACCGCTTAGAGGGTTGTCCTTTCCTTCTTTATTTTTGTAGTTCATTTGTTTTAAACCAAACAATGTTATTTCTTCTAGGGTAGGGTTACTTTTCTGCCTTTCTTTTAATTTTGCTTATTTGTCTTTCCGTTTATTTCTACTATTTGTTTGGCAAGACTTCCTAAAGTGCCTTCTGATTCTTAGTATTCTCTTCCTATTTTTAAATTGGGAACAGAAACATTGATAGAAGTGCTATATCAGATGGGGGCTGTTACATTTTTGAGGACCCTAAATGCTCAAGGACTGAATGCTTTGCTTCAAGGCAACTCTTTTTTTTAAATAGATCTTTATTGGAGTATAATTGCTTCACATTACTGTGTTAGTTTCTCTTCTTCATTAGCTTCTTTGTTCCCTAATTCAGGGCTGTCCAATGGAAATGTAATATCAGCTCCAGATGTGATTTTAGATTTTCTGGTGGTCACATTTAAAAAGGAAAATGGTGCAGGGAACATTAATTTTAATAAGTATCTTACTTAGCCTAGTATTCCTAAATTATTAAAGTTGCAATGGGTAGCAAACATAAAAAATGTTAATGAGATAGTTAATGCTTTTAGGGGAGGGCAGAGCTAAGCTATGGAAATCCTGTGTGTTAGGCTCACAGCACTGGCCACACATCCACGACTCGAGCCACGTTTTGGAGTGGCTACCATATTGTACTGTACAGCGCTCACTGATCAGATCAGTTTGTTTGAGTTTTCACTCCGTGGAGTGAGGAGAAACCTGGTTGCTCATTATTGTCAGAAGGGAGTTGACAAAGCTTTCTCTGAATTCACCTGTGACAGCTCCACTCCATACTCCCTGCCCTCCTCCAGACTCAGGGCACTTCTGAACTCTGTGGGTTTCTACGTGGCAGACCTGCTACCTCCATCCTGAAGCCCCTCCCCAGTGTTCAGCACCGGGCTTCCTTCATCTGCTTTTGCAGTTACCAAACCTCCGTCTGTGTGTGTGTTCTCTTCCTGTAGTGTATTGAAATACCTTGTCTTTTTATGGCCCCATTCCCATTCTCTTTGTTTTGGGAAGTTTATACCTGTCGACTGAAAAAAATGCACAAGCTAAAAGTTGAGAATTATGTTTTATTTGGTGGACAGAACTGAGGACTTAGGCCCGGGAGGCAGCCTCTCAGGTAGCTCTGAGCGACGTCTTGTCTCTGAAGAGGGAAGGGAGGAGCCAGGGTATATGGGAGTTTTTGCAACAAAGACCAAGTGGTCAGAACATCAGAAGATTACTGTTAATTAAAGAAAACCAGACATCTCAAGTTAAGGAATTCAGTGCTTTTCTATGTATGGGAAGATGCGAGAGTCTGGGGTCACTGAAATCATTCCTTTGATATGCACCTCAGCTCTCTGGGGCCAGTATCCTGTGCCTTCTCATCCTGAGTCCCCTCAGGGTGCATGTTTGGGGGTGGCTGCAGTGACCGACTGCTTGATGGCGGGCATCCTGTTTCCATCCCACGTTCCCTCAGAGTTCACCACCCAGGGAGGCTGTAATATGATGGCTTGATGGCTGCAACATCCTCTGTTTCCTGATCTGGCAGGCAACATGTTTTCATTGACTTACTGTTTCCGTTCTTTATTTTAATTTGAGTGGTCTTGGGGGGAAAGGGGAAATAGATCAGTATAAGCTGACATCTTAACCTAGAAACTCAGAGGATACTCATATCAGCAAATAAGCAAATGGGCAAAATATATGTTATTTTCTCTTTTTAATTAATTATTTGATTCACAAATCCATGTCAGTATTTCTGCAATATCATTTTGATATATTTTTTTAAATTTCTGAGATATACATTTTAAAGTAATAACTAGAATTATGACTTATAACATTATACCAAAACATATAAGATTTTTAGAGAATTCATGTGATGTCTGAAACATTTATATTAACATATTTTCATACAAATTACCCAAGGAAAGTTTAGTATTAGTTTTTTTATTTGTTTGGTTTTTTATACTGCAGGTTCTTATTAGTCATCAGTTTTATACACATTAGTGTATACATGTCAATTCCAATTGCCCAATTCAGCACACCACCATCCCCACCCCACCGCGGTTTTCCCCCCTTGGTGTCCATATGTTTGTTCTCTACATCTGTGTCTCAACTTCTGCCCTGCAAACCGGTTCATCTGTATCATTTTTCTAGGTTCCACACACATGCATTAATATACAATATTTGTTTTTTCTCTTTCTCACTTCACTTTGTATGACAGTCTCTAGATCCAGCCACGTCTCAACAAATGACGCAATTTCGTTCCTTTTTATGGCTGAGTAATATTCCACTGTATATATGTACCACATCTTCTTTATCCATTCATCTGTTGATGGGCATTTAGGTTGCTTCCATGACCTGGCTATTGTAAATAGTGCTGCAGTGAAGATCCGGGTGCATGTGTGTTTTTGAATTATGATTTTCTCTGGGTATATGCCCAGTAGTGGGATTGCTGGATCATATGGTAATTCTATTTTTAGTTTTTTAAGGAACCTCCATACTGTTCTCCATAGTGGCTGTATCAATTTACATTCCCACCAACAGTGCAAGAGGGTTCCCTTTTCTCCACACCCTCTCCAGCATTTGTTGTTTGTAGATTTTCTGATGATGCCCATTCTACCTGGTGTGAGGTGATACCTCATTGTAGTTTTGATTTGCATTTCTCTAATAATTAGTGATGTTGAGCAGCTTTTCATGTGCTTCTTGGCCATCTGTATGTCTTCTTTGGAGAAATGTCTATTTAGGTCTTCTGCCCATTTTTGGATTGGGTTGTTTCTTTAATATTGAGCTGCATGAGCTCTTTATATATTTTGGACATTAATCCTTTGTCCGTTGATTCGTTTGCAAATATTTTCTCCCATTCTGAGGCTGTCTTTTCATCTTGTTTATGGTTTCCTTTGCTGAGTAAAAGCTTTTAAGTTTCATTAGGTCCCATTTGTTTATTTTTCTTTTTATTTCCATTACTCTAGGAGTTGGATCAAAAAAGATCTTCCTGTGATTTATATCAAAGAGTGTTCTTCCTATGTTTTCCTCTAAGAGTTTTATAGTGTCCAGTCTTACATTTAGGTCTCGAATCCATTTTGAGTTTATTTTTGTGTATGGTGTTAGGGAGTGTTCTAATTTCATTCTTTTACATGTAGCTGTCCAGTTTTCCCAGCACCACTTATTGAAGAGACTGTCTTTTCTCCATTGTATATCCTTGCCTCCTTTGTCATAGATTAGTTGACCATAGGTGTGTGGGTTTATCTCTGGGCTTTCTATCTTGTTCCATTGATCTATGTTTCTGTTTTTGTGCCAGTACCATATTGTCTTGATTACTGTAGCTTTGTAGTATAGTCTGAAGTCAGGGAGTCTGATTCCTCCAGCTCCGTTTTTTTCCCTCAAGACTGCTTTGGCTATTCCTGGTCTTTTGTGTCTCCATACAAATTTTAAGGTGATTTGTGGTAGTTCCGTAAAAAATACCATTGGTAATTTGATAGGGATTGTATTGAATCTGTAGATTGCTTTGGGTAGTATAGTCATTTTCACAATATTGATTCTTCCAATCCAAGAACATGGTATATCTCTCCATCTGTTTGTATCATCTTTAATTTCTTTCATCAGCGTCTTATAGTTTTCTGCGTACAGGTCTTTTGTCACCCTAGGTAGGTTTATTCCTAGGTATTTTATTCTTTTTGTTGCAATGGTAAATGGGAGTGTTCCCTTAATTTCCCTTTCATTTTTCATCATTAGTGTATAGGAATGTAAGAGATTTCAGTGCATTAATTTTGTATCCTGCAACTTTACCAAATTCATTGATTAGCTCTAGTAGTTTTCTGGTGGCATTTTTAGGATTCTCTATGTATAGTATCATGTCATCTGCCAACAGTGACAGTTTTACTTCTTAGTGAAGCCATCTAGTCTTGGACTTTTGTTTGTTGGAAGATTTTTAAACCCAGTTTCAATTTCATTACTTGTGATTGTTCTGTTCATATTTCTGTTTCTTCCTGGATCAGTCTTGGGAGGTTATACCTTTCTAAGAATTTGTCCATTTCTTCCAGGTTGTCCATTTTATTGGCATAGAGTTGCTTGTAGTAGTCTCTTAGGATGCTTTGTATTTCTGCAGTGTCTGTTGTAACTTCTCCTTTTTCATTTCTAATTTTATTGATTTGAGTCCTTTCCTTCTTTTTCTTGATGATAAACAATTTTGTTTATCTTCTCAAAGAACTGGCTTTTAGTTTTATTGATCCTTGCTATTGTGTTCTTTGTTTCTATTTCATTTATTTCTGCTCTGATCTTTATGATTTCTTTCCTTCTGCTAACTTTCGGTTTTGTTTGTTCTTTCTGTAGGTCCTTTAGGTGTAAGGTTAGATTGTTTACTTGAGTTTTTTCTTGTTTCTTGAGGTAGGCTTGTATAGCCATAAACTTGCTTCTTAGAAATGCCCTTGCTGCATCCCATAGATTTTGGATAGTCATGTTTTCATTGTCATTTGTATCTAGGTATTTTTTGATTTCCTCTTTGATTTCTTCAGTGATCTTTTGGTTATTTAGTAATGTATTGTTTAGCCTCTATGTGTTTGTGTGTTTTACATTTTTTTCCCTGTAATTCATTTCTAATCTCATAGCATTGTGGTCAGAAAAGATGCTTGATATGATTTCAATTTTCTTGAATTTTCTGAGGCTGGATTTGTGACCCAAGATGTGATCTATCCTGGAGAATATTCCATGCGCACTTGAGAAGAAAGAATCCTCTGCTGTTTTTGGATGGAATGTCCTATAAATATCAATTAAATCTATCTGGTCTATTGTGTCATTTAAAGCGTCTGTTTCCTTATTTATTTTCATTTTGGATGATCTGTCCATTGGTGTAAGTGAGGTGTTAAAGTGCCCCAATATTATTGTGTTACTGTTTGTTTCCTCTTTTATAGGTGTTAGCAGTTGCCTTATGTATTGAGGTGGTCCTGTGTTGGGTGCATATGTATTTATAATAGTTATATCTTCTTCTTGGTTGATCCCTTGATCAATATGTAGTGTCCTTCTTGTGTATTGTAACATTCTTTATTTTAAAGGCTATTTTATCTGATATGAGTATAGCTAGTCCATCTTTCTTTTGATTTCCACTTGCATGGAATTTCTTTTTCCATCCTCTGACTTTCAGTCTGTATGTGTTCCTAGGTCTGAAGTGGGTCTCTTGTAGACAGCATATATATGGGTCTTGTTTTTGTATCCATTCAGTAAGACTGTGTCTTTTGGTTGGATCATTTAATCCATTCACGTTTAAGCTGATTATCGATATGTATGTTTCTATTACCATTTTCTTAATTGTTTTGGGTTTATTTTTGTAGGTCCTTTTCTTCTCTTGTGTTTCCCACTTAGAGAAGTTCCTTTAGCATTTGTTGTAGAGCTGGTTTGGTGGTGCTGAATTCTCTTAGCTTTTGCTTGTCTGTAAAGCTTTTGATTTCTCCATCGAATCTGAATGAAATCCTTTCTGGGTAGAGTAATCTTGGTTGTAGGTTCTTCCCTTTCATCACTTTAAGTAGATCATGCCACTCCCTTCTGGCTTGTAGAGTTTCTGCTGAGAAAACTGTTGTTAACCTTATGGGAGTTCCCTTGTATGTTATTTGTCATTTTTCCCTTGCTGCTTTCAATATTTTTTCTTTGCCTTTAATTTTTGCCAGTTTGATTAGTATGTGTCTCGGCATGTTTCTCCTTTGGTTTATCCTGTATGGGACTCGCTGCACTTTCTGGACTTGGGTGGCTATTTCTTTTCCCGTGTTAGGGAAGTTTTGGACTATAATCTCTTCAAACATTTTCTCTGGTCCTCTCTCTCTCTATTCTCCTTCTGGCACCCCTGTAATGCGAATGTTCTTAAGTTTAATGTTGTCCCAGAGGTCTCTTAGGCTGTTCTCATTTCTTTTCATTCTTTTTTCTTTATTCTGTTCCGCAGCAGTGAATTCCACCATTCTGTGTTTGAGGTCACTTATCTGTTCTTCTGCCTCAGTTATTCTGCTATTGATTCCTTCTAGTGTATTTTTCATTTCAGTTATTGTATTGTTCCTCTCTGTTTGTTTGTTCTTTAATTCTTCTAGGTTTTTGTTAAACATTTCTTGCACCTTCTCGGTCTTCGCTTCCATTCTTTTTCCGAGGTCCTGGAATATATTCACTATCATTATTCTGAATTCTTTTTCTGGAAGGTTGCCTATCTCCACTTCATTTAGTTGTTTTTCTGGGGTTTTATCTTGTTCCTTCATCTGGTACATAGCCCTCTGCCTTTTCATCTTGTCTGCCTTTCTGTGGATGGGGTTTTTTTTCCACAGGCTGCAAGATTGTAGTTCTTCTTGCTTCTGCTGTTTGCCCTCTGGTGGATGAGGCTATCTAAGAGACTTGTGTAAGTTTCCTGATGGGACTGGTGGTGGGTAGAGCTGACTGTTGCTCTGGTGGGCAGAGCTCAGTAAAACTATAATCCACTTGACTGTTGATGGGTGGGGCTGGGTTCCCTCCCTGTTGGTTTTTTGGCCTGAGGCAACCCAACACTGGAGCCTACCTGGCCGCTTTTGTGGGGCTAATGACAGACTCTGGAACGGCTCATGCCAAGGAGTACTTCCCAGAACTTCTGCTGCCCCCACTTGTCCCCACGGTGAGCCACGACCCCCCTCCCGCCTCTGCAGGAGACCCTCCAACACTAGCAGGTAAGTCTGGTTCAGTCTCCCCTGGGGTCACTGTTCCTTCCCCTGGGTCCCGATGCACAGACTACTTTGTGTGTGCTCTCTAAGAGTGGAGTCTCTGTTTCCCCCAGTCCTGTCGAAGTCCTGCAATCAATTCCCAGTAGGCCTCAAAGTCTGATTCTCTAGGAATTCCTCCTCCCGTTGCTGGTCCCCCAGGTTGGGAAGCCTGATGTGTGGCTCTGAACCTTCACTCCAGTGGGTGGACTCCTGTGGTATGAATGTTCTCCAGTGTGTGAGTCACCCACCCAGCAGTTATGGGATTTGATTTTACTGTGATTGCGCCCCTCCTACTGTCTCATTGTGCCTGCTCCTTTGTCTTTGGATGTGGAGTATCTTTTTTGGTGAGTTCCAGTGTCTTCCTATCGATGACTGTCCAGCAGCTAGTTGTGATTCTGGTGTTCTCGCAAGAGGGAGTGAGAGCCCGTCCTTCTACTCCGCCATCTTGGTTCCTCCCCCTCTCATTTTGATATTTAATGGGTTCCTTCAAACTGATAATTTGGAGAATACTTGGGCAAAATTGTGTCTGTTATTTTCTTAAATCAGTGCAGTTCCTTGGAAAGGTGTATGAGCATGTCCTTCAGATGGTTTTTAGTGAATTGAATATATGCCTACAAGGTATTATCTAAAAAAAAATACAATTAGAAGTTGTAGTGTCCTATTCCACGGCTACACCTTTGACTTAATCAAGAATGAGCATTTTACATACTTCTTACATTTATGATTTATTTAAATGTAAATGAATGTTTCCTTCAATGTAGCCCCTGTAGAAGGAGATGCAGTTATTCTAAGAAAGCTATTAAAATATCAAATAGTTTCGGACTCCTGTTAGGATTAAAGCCCGATTATTTGAAAATTTTTGGTAAAGATATTCTTCTTTTCAGAATGAGTTTATTTATTAGGACTGGCAGGTGTACCTCAAAGCAGGGTCTCATGATGGATGTTGATGGCTCACAAATGAGATGGAGATGGATTTTCTGTTTTTATTTTTGTTTTGGATGCATATAATCTGACACTGGAGAAAAATAAAAATTCCCCAAAGTGTCCTAAGCAACTTAAAACAGTTCTCTACTGACTATTTTCAAAGATTGCCTTAATGAGGTAATGAACTTTTTGGTATGTTAGTTTGAAAAATTTATAGCTTATATATTAGTGAATGAAACATTTTGTGGGTCTTAAAAATCAATTGGTCCAAAACTTTAAAACTTGAGAAAACATTAAAAAACTATTTTACAAGTTTTTTTTTAATCCAAAAACATTACTCTTAGATTTTTTTCATTAAATGTTGTAGCTATTCAGCAAATTATGACTGAATCATTTAGGACACTATTTTATATTTGCCTAAAATATCTGGAGATGGAGGATCAACAGAATTCCTTGATGGAAACTAAAGAATAACAGGCATGTTGATAAAAAAACAGACAAAGCCCAGAGAATCCCGATATTTGCAAACATTCAAGTGCTTCTGGCTAGTCTTCAGGGGCACATTCTATAGACAAAATTGCATGCAGCATAGATATTTAGAAATAGGAGAATATCTCCGAATCAGGTTTATCCTCTGTATTAGTGGTCTTGTGTTTTTAAGTTCCAGAGTAAATGGAAACTGCACCAGAGGCTTTTCTCTGGAAGTCTTTATACCCAGGAGCAGTCTGTACTGACATCTGGTCTCAGGAATGAGAGGCATTGAAGGCAGCTCTCTGTCCAGGAGTTGGACTAATACCCAGCTGCAGGAAGGTCCCCCTTACCTCCTTTCTTTCCCTTGGAGGGCGTCAGGCCAGTTGGACCCCTCTCCTGTTCCATGTATAGAACAATTAATGTGATGGCCACTGCCCAGGATGCTTCTTTGTCAGTAACAATTGGGCATGCATTAAAGCAACAGTGTGCAGATGGCACCTTCATTGTTGATGACAGGAAAAATTATAGGCAGTGGATTAAATTAAAAACTGAAAGGGAATGAATACTCATGACAGGAAATGTGTTTCCTTTCCAGTGGTGGTTTGCATCTGCAGGGAGCAGCTGGTCATTGATGTGTCATCACAAACCAGCTTTCCACCGGCTCCCTCCATTTTTTTCCAGATGTCCCTTTAAAAGCACACAGGGGCTTCCCTGGTGGCGCAGTGGTTGAGAGTCTGCCTGCCGATGCAGGGGACACGGGTTCGTGCCCCGGTCTGGGAGGATCCCACATGCCGCGGAGCGACTGGGCCCATGAGCCATGGCTGCTGGGCCTGTGCGTCCGGAGCCTGTGCTCCGCAACGGGAGAGGCCACAGCAGTGAGAGGCCCACGTACCACACACACACAAAAAAGCACACAGAATTAGACAGAAATACTTTTAAAGAGCTTGAAACTTAATCTCAAATAGAGGAAGGGAATAGTACGATGGGATACGTGATGTGGCTTTCTCTGGATTGGAAAGATTGCACCTATTTCAGAAAGGCTGCTCTTTTGGAGGAAAATGAGACTCTTTCTGAGTTTATCTTCATCGTTGTAGGAAATCTGGAAAGGGTGGTGGGTGTCGACCTGATCTCGGAGAGGCAGCATTGAGCGGTGGTGTGAAGTGAGATCTTAGTTCCCTGCCCAGGAATTGAACCTGGGTAGCCTGGATGAAAACCAGGAATCCTAGCCACCAGACCAGCAAGGGCTAGAGGTTAGAAGCTATTTTTTTCCCTGGCTCTTGCCCCCAGTGAAAAAATGCATTTCTCAGGGAGGCAAAAACTGTAAAAACAGCTACAAAGTTTATTAGTAGAGACACAGCACGATGGGAGAGCACACAGAGAAACAGTTTGTTTAGTGAAGATAGGAGCAAGGCAGAGAGAGAGAAAGGGTGTGGGCCTCCTCCTTAATGAGGAGGAGCTGAGGAGGAGCACAGTGAAGAGGTGGTTAAATCATTCATATAGGGCAGTTCTTCGGGTCCCTGTTTACCTTTGGCCAATTATCTGGTTTCTTTTTCCACACTTGACCTGCCCTAGGGCCCTCCCCAACATGCGTGCGAAACTTTTTTCCCAGATGGATTCCAGCCCAGAGGCCTGTGACACTGCTGCCTTAGCATCACATATTATGGGGTGGTGCCTCCTTCTGTTTGACCCCAAGGAGCCTTTCTGCCCATGTGTAGTGTCTCCTTTGCTCCAAGGAAGGGAAATAGATGACCTATTGATCCTTTACTCAAACATGTGTTCCTGCCATGACTGTTATCTTAAGGTGTCTGCAGGAGATAAAGCCTGGCTAGCTACCCTGTTTCTGTTGTTACTTTCATTTCCGAGAGCAAACAGGAGGCTGGTTGTAAATATCTAACCTGGAGCCCACCTATCTGCTGTCTCAGGAAATGCAAACAGGAGGCTAATTTTAAGTATCTGGCCTGAAGCCCACTTTTTTCTGTCCCGAAGAAATGTAAATAGGAGGCCAGTTGTAAATGCCTAGCCTGGAGCCCATCCATCTCCTGCCTCAGACCTGGGCTGGGGGGTATTCAGGGCCTGTCTCCCCTGCTAATAGGTAGATTTTTAGGTGTATATCAGTGTCTGTATTTGAAAAGCGCCCTAAAATGGCATCATTTCTATGCGTGTAAATTTAAAGTTTTCAGACACTTTCACACGCCTAATTTTTGTCTCTTCTTTGATCATATGAATGAGGTGTTATATTATTAGGACCGTTCTTGTATAGGCAGAGAAGATTTGGGGACTTGAACCCAGGCATTCTTCATATTTTTTGTTTGGGGATATTTTTGTTTGTTTTTTAATTTTTAAATATGTTATACAATATTCAAGATAGCCAAATAGATGACCAATGAGATTTTATTATTATTTTGAATAATTTTGGGGGTATTTGATGTGTCTTATTTCCTTCCAGTTATTTTTGTTTCTGATGCTCAGATTATCAAGGTGACTCCTGTCCTTTTGGTAGGGTCATTATGATCCTTGATAGCTGCTCTACTTTCTAGAACAAAATAAAATGAGGTGTCCCAAGGCTTTCTTGTACCTCCCACTCCAGACCTGAATCTACTTTTATCAAGAAGCCTGTCAATGGGAAACTATTTGGAAACCACGGATTGACAGCAGGCATTGGAATAAATTCTGACCTGCGCCTAGTAAGTATCTCAGAAAGAGATAACTGAGCAAATGGGAAGTAAAAATATAAATAAATGATCTTTTTAAAGAAGCTTCTACAGTTCAAGGAAGACATGAAAACTTGGATGTAAAAGACCCACTGAGCACTTCAATTTCAGCGCACCAAGGATAAGAAAAAAAAAATCTTAAATTCATTCAGAACAGAGGGAAATCATTTGCCAAAGAATAATTGCTAAACTGGGTTTTGAGAAGACAGTAGGCTATAATGTCAGAAATTGATAATTATCCCCAGATTTCTACAAAGCCAAGTAGAAAAATAAACAAAATTTTCAAATATGCAAGAATCCATCCACATTTTACCACCCACAGATTATCTGAAAGCATTGCTAGGTAATGTATTCCAGTTATGCAAAAACCAAAACAAACCCTAACCAAAGTAAGTGGGGTGTAAAAAAAACTAGTCAGAGGTCAGAAAAAAATTTCCATCAAGCTTAATTGTGTCAAACAACAACCATCCCTGAAATGTTAATAGCAATCTGTAACCCAAATATGTGTATTTCTCTCTCTCTCTCTCTGTATATATATAAATGAAAATATATGTTTTCAAAATTTTTGAATAACCACTATACGAGCAGAAAGATGTTCTAACATTTTGAAATCTTGAGGGGAAACTGGAACAAAGAAACTTGAACATTCCAATAATATTTAGAAATGGTTTTAAGAAGTACAATGAAACACTGTGGGAAAACAGCAGCACATGATGACAGAACAAGCCCAGTCTCATCCATAACCACTCTATTGTGAAATGGGAAACCAGCAGCCCCAGGTTCACTTTTAAAAAGTTCCAGATGTGTACCACTTTCAAGAGAAGGACTTAAAAGTACTCAGAAAGGCAAAAATATGTAGACAGACACACATACACAGAGGCAGTGAGTTTGGTAACACTGCAGTGAGCCCTGTCAAATGTACTGTTATTCACCTTATTCTGTTGATTGCACACACACATTGGTGCAGTTTATGGGAGCTGTTAATAGTGGGGCCACCAGGTGCTGAGAAATTGTAGATGGTTTACAGACTGTTGAGAGCTCGCCAGACCCCCACATCAGGATCATGCGGTGGGTGGACTGCAGGAGCTCCATCCTTCCCCGACCCCAGACAGGAAGTCAGGTAGTGGCAGGAGAAGAGGGAGGAATATGGTCCAGGCACTTTCCCTGCCGGCAGGGAGCAGCCTGAGATGGCTCAAAGACTAGTTTAAAGGGTACTTTGTATAAAGAGATTTCCCAATCCCTGCCAATCAGAATTAATCTTTTTTACTCCTGTGATGTCAAAACACTTTACTTATTGACAGGTTGCTACTAGGAAGATTGAGAGAGAAACACAAGATTTGGAATCATAAGAAGACAGTTTCAAAGTGGATCCAACCCTCCGTAATCGTGTGAGCTCAGGAACCCTGCCACACCTCTTGGGTTCTGCCCCTTAAATTATACTGCTTCCTGTGATAACATCACAGTGCTGTTGTGGGTAGTGATACTTTTTTAAAAAATTGTATTTTTGTTAATATGATTCTTGCACATAGGTTAAACACTGAAATAGTTATACAAGACCTATTTATACCTCTCTCTCTGTTTACATTTTCCAGAAACGTCTGATTCCAGCTCTGGGTGTTTCTTTGAGATTTGCATCTGTGTCTCTAAATAAAATGCTTATAACAACTACTGCTTTTTGGTTTAGAGTTGTGGTCAATATCTAAGGACTTCCCAATACTGAAGGTGAGGATTTAGTTGTCCTTTCACCCCCCCCACCACCAGATAAGTAATATACTTCCTTTTTTCATTCCTTATCCTCCCAATGAAGTTATATTATCATTTTTGGTTAAATTAATTTACAGTGTATATATTAAAATTGTTATGAAATCACTGTTCACATGAGCCAAGTAGTGGGCTATGATTGCATTTATCTTGTAGTATTACTTTTTATTTTTCTTCAGGGTTAATGCTATTGTCTTTTCCTAGTTGTTGAATTTTTCATATAACAATCATTGTTTCATCCCTAAACTTTCAAGTAGAAGTGTAAGTTGCTCTCCTTGGTTCAGACACATGTGGTTCTGTATCATCCACATTTTTAGTGACCTTATCTTTAGAAGCCTTTGTCTTAGTGCTTGTAACTAAATTGGCAAACGTTGAACTGGTATTTTCCTTCACTATCGGGTTCTGTCAACAAATCTCGGACACCAACTGGTGTCTTACAGTTCAGTCCAATTCTGACCCTGACTACTCTGTGTTGGCATCAAACCCCACGAAGTAAAGGGCATGATTCCCAACGAGGTGCTCTTGCTTCAGACACCAGCTGCAAGTGGGGTCTTCAGGCTGTCTGCACGTCTGTCTGGCTGACTGCAAATTTGGGACTTCCCTAAATCCCAGGTTTTGATAATTCACTAGACTGACTCACACAACTCAGGAAAATGCTGTGCTTACAATGATCATTTTATTATGAAGGATGCAAATGAGCAGCCAGGTGAAGAGTATGTAGGGCAAGGTTGAGGAGGTCTCGGAGAACAGGAGCTGGTTTGTGCCACCCTCCTGGTATATGGTGCCACCCTTCCAGCCAGGAAGCTCTCCCAAGAGCTAATAAAACAAACAGAGTCAAAAATATAAGCAAGGAATAAAAGGGCTTTGAAGAAACAGACAGTACAGGGATCTGATGAAAACTTGCAAAACTTAAGAAAAATAACTTCAGAAATGTAAGAGAAGCAGTTGCATCAATGTGAAAAGAACAAGGTGTATCAGGACGCAGATACTACCAAAAAGGAACAGTCAGAGTGCAAAACAGAGTTCTTGGAAATTGGAACATTGGAAGGTAGAAGACAAAGAAACAACAAAATTCCAAGGAAAGAATTCTTTAGCTTATCCCCAACCAAACTAATCATCAAGTAGAAGGGACAAAAATAAAGCCACGTAAAACCTGGAAAACATATTCTTCTATGCTCCCTTTCTCAAACTGCTCCTGATGGACACCATCCACCAGAATGAGGACATACATCTTGAAAGGAAATCACATGGGTCCCTGAAAAGGATATACCTGGAGAAAAGCAACAGGAATTCTCTGCTTGAGTTGTGGTATAATAAAATATAAAAAAACTGTAAAATATTATATATATATTTTTCCTTTGTTCCAAGTTCCTGACATAACACAAAGCTTCAGAAATGCTTGGAATTTCCTGATAGGAATGTTTTCATTATGCTAGTAAGGTAACTTATGATGGGTTATCCTGAATAGCTTCAGGATGGATGCTTTCATCAAAAAAACCCTAGAGGAGGTTAGAGGGCTGGAACTTTCAGCTCAACCTTCAGTCAGAGGAGGCAGTGCTGGAAATGGAGCCCAATAATGTGGCCAATAATCTAATCAACCGTGTTTACAAAAGAGAATTTCAATAAAAACTCTAGCTGGCAAAATTTGGGAAATAACTTCTGAAGTTATATTTTTTTTAAGTTTTGGAAGTTTTCATTTGCTCCCTGTTGTCTGTTTCTTGTTTTTTATATTAGAGGCTTTCTCATAATGCTAGGTGATCCCTTGATTGGAGCTGTGTGTGTGTGTGCGTGCGTGTGCGTGTGTGTGTGTGTGTGTGTGTGTCCATGTCCATGAGGGTCTCAGAGTGGTAGAGTGGGCTTCACTATAGCATGATCTGGCTGGGAAGGTATCAGTATTATTTTGGAGACCTTAGTATGATTAGACCTTTTCTTTTAGGCTGATCAGTTTGCCCAGAGAAAATTTTTCTAGTTTGCCACCGGGGCAGCCTGAGCCTGGCAATTGGAGTTCTGAGAGCCAAGAGGAGACAGGGGCTGGAGGAGTTGGGTATTCTTAACCCCACTTCTGTTTGTAGTGTGTTACTTCCGTTGTAGCTCTGCCTGTGTCTGGTGTACAGAATCCTCTGGTCTGTCTTCTCCAGAGAGTAAGATTCTAATATCCTGCCAGGCAAGGAGGAGCAGCTGCCACTCGTGCATATGAGTATATTGGGGCATTTGAATGATTCTTATAAAGACTTGATGTCAGCCCTCCTGTTTTAACCTCATCTGCACTTCTGCTTTCATGGTTACCTGCTCCCTCCAACTTGTGAGCTGTTCTGGGCTTCATCTCAGTCTCCTCCACGTGGACTTAGATCTGCACTTGGAAGACTCCGTCAGTCATCATTTCTTGTCCATTTACTTTTCAGATTCCAAGTTGTTTATGTTGTCTCCTTTCACGTTTGTTTTGGTAAGTTTGAAATTATTCCTTAGCACATTTCTTTGTCACGCATTTTTTTTTGAATTTTGGGAAGAAGAGGATGTATGCTTATGCCCAAATCACATTTTTAATAGGAATCCTCTGAATGGTGATTCTTAACCAGGACTCTGTACCAGAACCCCATGAAAAGCTTTGTCAAATATGACTGCTTGAGGGATGGAAGTGAAAATGGTGGGGTAAGGACCCCTGGAAATTCTCTCCTTCACAAAATCAAGGAGAAAACTTTTGTCAAAAATTTCCCAAACAAACTTTTCCAAAACTTTGGAAATTAACCAAACGTATGCAGAAATCCAGGGGAACATTAATTCAAGAAAATTAGCTGACCTTTGGTAAGAACAGTGAGCTTTGTAACTTGCCCTCTATTCCATCCAGGGTACCAGCCACCACAGGGAAAAGAGCTCATTGCCAGAGAAGAGTTTTCTTTGATCTGTCTGGTGCATCATTAGAAAACCCCACTTGCAAGGCTGTCTTTAACAGACCTAATCCAGTCCATAAAGCTTTTTCTAGTCCATAAAGCTTTTCCTGGGAGCATCTGTTGAATTTTTTCCCCACTCTGTCTCCCATTTCCATATTTCTTCTGTGTGACCATAATTTTTCTGTTTTCTTTTTAACTTTTGACCCCCTTCACCCATTTCTTCCACCTCCCACCCTCCCTATCAGGTTTTTGTTTTGTTTTTTTAGATTCCACAGGTAAGAGAGATCATACATAGTATTTGTCTTTCTGTATCTGACTTATTTCACTTAGCATAATGCCATTGAGGTTCATCCACATTGTCACAAACGGCAAGATTTCATTCTTTTTTATGATTGATATATGTATATATATAGTGAAATATACATATCACAATTTCTTTACTCATTCATCCATCAATGGATAGTTCAGTTGCTTCCATGTCTTGGCTGTTATAAACAATGCTACAGTGAACATGGGGATGCATATATCTTTGAGTTAGTGTTTTTGTTTTCTTTGGTTAAATACCCAGAAGTGGAATTTGAAATGGTAGTTCTATTTTTAGTTTTTTGAATAATCTCCATACTGTTTTCCATAGTGGCTGTACCAATTTACATTCCTACCAACTGTGTACAAGAGCTCCCTTTTGTTCATCCTTGACAGTACTTGCTATTTCTTGCTTTTTTGATGATAGCCATTCTAACAGGTATGACGTGATATCTTATTGTGGTTTTGATTTGCATTTCCCTGATGATTAGTGATGGCACCTTTTCATGTACCTGTTGGCCATCTGTATGTCTTCTTTGGAAAAGTGTGTATTTAGACCTCTGCCCACTTTTTAATTGGTGATATATATATATATTTGCTATTGTGTTGTATGTTTTTCGTGTTGAAAATTTACTTTTCCATTTTGAAAAGTAATTGCTTAAGCTTGGAGCTGCCTGAGGCAATGGATGACACTTAGGGAAAAAAGATTAAAAGGAAAAGTTGGGGAATTAGATGCCATAGCGACTTTGAAAAAATCTCCAGAAAGCATGTGTAGGCTATGCACATGTTCAGGAAAAGACTGGAGAAGACCCTCACTTCTCACCTCTGATCGACCTTGAGGCCGCACACAAGCAGGAAGTAAATGCTAAAGCAATGTAGTCAACTGCCTGGCTGAGTGCTGAGGATGTGCCCCAGCACACACAGAAGATCCCATTGACAAAGACTGGGAGCCTTGTTGGTTCCAGGCATTTAAGGAAATTTCTGCTCATTCCATCATTATCTGAAAACGAAGCTAATCAAACAGAGACTTCAGTGGCCACACACAACAAAGAATACACTTTACAGAATTAATTCAGAAAAATGACTGCATAAATAAACAACAACAAAATGAAACCTGGGTAGAGAGAGAATATGATTTCCAGGGTTGTCATGTTATATTATTATAAATGTCCATTTTCAGCAAAAATATATAACACATGCGATGAAAAAAGAGTTTGATCCATACACAGAAATAAACAATAGAAACTATCCTGAGGAAGCCCACACATTGGACTTATTAGACAAACACTTTAAATCAGCTATTTTATATCTTTTCAATGAATTAAAGGAGATCATCTATAAAGAACCAAAGGAAAGTTCAAGAATGATGTCTCATCAAATACAGAATATCAATAATGAGATATAAATTATAAAAAAGATATATATTCTGGCATAGAAAATTACAAAAACTGAAAGGAAAACTCACTAGAGTGTTTCAACAGCAGATTTGAGTAGGTGGAAGAATGAAACTGGAAACTTGATCAATCAATGGGATTATCTAGTCTGAAGAACTTAAAAAAAAAGAATGAAGAAAAAGAAATCTCAGAGACCTGTTAGACACCAACAAATGCAAAATGGGAGTTCTAGACGGAGTGGAAAGAAAGGTGAAGAAGGGATATTTGAAGATATAATGGTTGGAAACTTACCAAATTTGATGAAAAACATTAACCTACACGTCCAAAGTGCTCAGTGAACTACAAGTAGGATAAACTCGAAGAGATCCACATACAGGTGCTCATAATTAAACTGTTGGAAGACAAATACAGAGAGAATCTTGAAAATAGTAGGGGAGAACTGACTCATCCCATTCAAAGAATCCTCAATCAGATTAACAGCTGATCTGTGAACAGAAGCAATGAAGGATAGAAGGCAGTGGGATGACATATTCAAAATGCTGAAAGAAAAGACTTTCAACCAAGAATTCTATATCTAGCAAAACTACCTTTTAAAAATGAAGGATGAATTAATACACAGTCAGCCCTCTGTGTCTGTGGGTTTCACGTCTGCAGATTCAACCATCCTCAGATTGAAAATCTCAGATTGAAAACCTCAGGTTGAAAATGAGATTGAAAATCTGAAATAAAATTTCAGAGAGTTCCAAAAAGCAAAACTTGAATTTTCTACATGCTGGCAACTATTTATATAGCATTTACATTGTATTTACAACCATCTGCATAGCATTTATGTTATATTAGATATTATAAGTAATCTAGTGATGAATTAAAGTATCTGGGAAGATGTATGTAGGTTATATGCAAATACTACACCATTTTTTATAAGGGACTTGAGCATCTTTGGATTTTGGTATCTGAGGGTGGTCGTAGAACCAGTTCCCCTGGATATCAAAGGACAACTGCATTCTCAAATTTTAAAACTCTGAGAGAATTCACGTCATATGTCATCAGGTAAATGCAAATTAAAACAACAGTGAGATACCAATAACACCTATGAAAATGGCCAAAATCCAGAACACCTACAACACCAAATACTGGCAAGGATGCGCCAACAGGAACTCTCATTCATTGCTGGTGGGAATGCAAAATTCTACAACCACTCTGGGAGACAGTTTGGTGATTTCTTATGGAACTAAACATACTCTTACCATAACATCCAGCAATCCCACTCCTTGGCATTAACTCAAAAGAATTGAAAACTTATGTTCATACAAAAACTTGCACACAGGTGTTTAAAGCAGCCTCATTTAGTATTACTGCCAAAATTTGGAAACAACCAAAATGTCCTTCAGTCAATGAATAGATAGACTGTGGTACATCCAGTCACTGGAATGTTATTCATCACCAAACAGAAATGAGCCATTAAGCCATGAAAAGGCATAGGAACCTTACATACATATTACTAAGTGAAATGTCAATCTGAAAAGTCTTCATACTGAATGATTCCAACCATATGACTTTCTGGAAAAGGCAAAACTGTAGAGATAATAACAATATCAGTGGTTTCCAAGAGTCAGGGGAGGGAGTGATGAATAGGCAGAGCACAGAGACTTTTTAGGGCAGTGAAACTACTCTGAATGATACTTAAATGATAGATATGTGTCATTATACATTTGTCCAAACTCATAGAATATACAACGCCAGGAGTGAACCATAACGTAAACTATGGACTTTGGTTGGTAATGATGTGTCTATGTAGGTTCATCGGTTGTAATGATTCTAGCACTTAGGTGTGGGGGGGGGGCGGTGTTGATAATGAGGGAGGCTATGTGTGTGGGGGCAGGTAAATCGCTGTACCTTCCCTTCAGTTTTGCCGTGAATCTAAAACTGCTCTAAAAAATAAAGTAAAAAAAAGCTGAGATAACTCTTGCTAGTAAACTTACTGTACAAGAAATACTAAAGGGAATCCTTTAGGTGAAATGAAAGGTCAGTAGACAGTAACTTGTATCCACATGAATAATAAATAAAGAGCACCAATAAGGTAACTACTTAGGTAAATATAAAAGACAGTATAAATCTTTGTTTTGTTTATCACTTTTTTCTTCCTATTTGACTTGAAAGGCAACCCAGTAAAGCAATAACTATAAATAGGTGTTGATGTGCATACCATATATAAAGTTTGTGTGGTATAAAGAAAGAGGGGTGAGAAAGCAGAACTATAGAGCAGCAGAGTTTTTGTGTAATATTTATTTAAGTTAATATCAATCCAAACAGGATTGTAATAAATTGTTAATTGTAATCCCCAGGAAAAATAGCTCAAAAAATATATGGTAAATGAAATGACAAGGAGATTAAAACAGTAGTCTAGGGCTTCCCTGGTGGCGCAATGGTTGAGAGTCCGCCTG
>NW_020174055.1:1225365-1244305 GCF_003031525.2 Neophocaena asiaeorientalis asiaeorientalis
ACAGTAGTCTAGAAGGTTTTTTTTTTGCAGTACACGGGCCTCTCACTGTTGTGGCCTCTCCCGTTGCGGAGCACAGGCTCCGGACGCACAGGCTCAGCGGCCATGGCTCAGGGGCCCAGCTGCTCCGCGGCATGTGGGATCTTCCCGGACCAGGGCACAAACCCGTGTCCCCTGCATCGGCAGGCGGACTCTCAACCACTGCGCCACCAGGGAAGACCTGGACGGTTTTGATTTAACACATCAGAAGGCAATAAGAGAGGGATTCAGGTAGAGAGAGCCACATAAGACATTGAAACAAATAGCAAAATGTGAACATAAATCCTCCTTTTATCAGAAATTACATTAAATTTAAATAGTTAAACATTCCAATTGAAAGACAGAGATTGACAGAATGGGTTAAAAAAAAAGATCTGACTATATGTCTCTACAGGAGTTACTCTTTAGATTCCAAGATGTAAATACACTACCGTTTGAATTGCTTTTGCCCTATAGATAAGGTATTGTCTTTCTCTTGCTGTTTCAAAGGTGTTTTCATTGTTTTTAGCTTCTGGAAGTTTGACTCTGATGTATCTTGGTAGGGATTTCTTCTTCTTTTTTTTTTTTGGTAGGGATTTCTTTAGATTTATCTTCTTTGGGGTTTGCTCACTTCTTGAATCTATAGTTGTGTCTCTTATCAAATTTGGGAAGTGTCAGCCATTATTTCTTCATGTACTTTTTTAGTTTCACCTTCTTTTTCATCCAAGACTCCAATTATACAATTGTTAGATATTTTATTTTAGTCCCATAGGTCCCTGAAGCTATGTTCATTTTTTAGTTTTCTTCTCTGTTTTTCAAATTGGGTAATTTCTATTGTTCTATCTCCCAGTTCACTCATTCTTTGACCATTCTGCTGTTGAGTCCCTCCATTCAGTTATTTAGGTTATTTTGTTTTTCAGTTCTAAAATTTCCATTTGATTCTCCTGTATATCTTCTATTTCTCTGCTGAGACTTCCTATTTTTTCATTTATTTCTATTATGTTTGCAATTGCTATTTGGAGCATTTTTTGATGTCTTTTTTCAAATATTCATCGATAATTCTAACGTCTCTTGGTCGTCATCTTGTTGACATCCATTGATTGTCTTTTTTTTTTAAATTCAGTTTTAGATCTTCCTGGCTCTTTTTCTGGTAAGTGATTTTCAGTAGGAACCTAAACACCATCCTTATTTTGTTATGAGACTCTGGGTCTTATTTAAAATCTCTGTTTAAATAGGTGGGACCTTGGGAAGCTCCTCCTGAGGGCAGAGGGGTAGGTGAGACTTATGGCATGAGGTTAGTCAGGGAAGGTTAGGGAAGGTAAGGTAAGGGCAGGTAAGAAGAGGTTAGAGAATGACTCATTCTGGTACTCCATGCAAGTTCTTGAACTAGATTATAAGATGTCAAGAGGGTACTTCCTTCCCCAGGAATCTCTCCTTATTTCATAACCTAAGCCTCTCTAATAACCTGTATCTATGGAATCCAGGTTAGGTCAAATGCATTACTTCATTAAACTGAACAGAAACTGGTGATTGTTCTAGATGATAATGAATATAAAAGTAGGTGCAGATTAATTTTGATCTACAAGTGAGACTGTGATCGTCTGTAGTCTGGGGTGAGGAGATGGGGGGTTGTGGGATAGAAATTCAGCTGTAGCTGTTGTGTAGATATAAGCGCAGGCATCCCCTACATTGCATACTTTCTTCCTGTCTCCCAGCCCCCCCAGAGTTTATAATGAAATATTGTCCCTGACATGTTATGTGGCTCACACTTAACCAAAGGAATGACTTGAGAACTTTATGTAAACTATTTAATCACCTGAATTATGAAAAAGTTCCCGAAGTAATTCCTTTCCTGATTTGGTGATAGGAACATTTTTCTTGGTAATTGGTGTCATGTGCTTTATGGCCTGAGTCACTTCATTGTACTTCTCAGAAGCAAAGAGGTCTGTGAATAGTCTGAATTTGTGTTATTTAGCTCCTCATTGTTCCCTGTAAAATAGGAATCCGAATATGCTCTGGATTAGATGGGAAATGGACTTTGGGGCTGGGGACGGTAGAGGTGTCGAATTTTCCTTTCTGAGTGTTAGAACTCTGTGGTGATTAATTGTTGGTGAATTGCCAAATTATTTCTGGGCACCAGTAATTTATTAGCTTCCTACAAGTCTCTAAAAGATAGAGTCTAAAGATCCATAGGGGACTCGGTATTTATAGATTTTACAGAAAAAAAGGATTCTATAAACCCGTTTGGGAAGCACAGGCTTAGTCAGATTCTCCAGGACCTCTTAGAGCCCTTGTGATAAATGGTGTGAGCTAGGAATCTGAGAGAGGACATGGTAGGTGCTTTCTCTTTGTTGATGTGTATTGTTTGGGCAGTACTCTTAGCCCAACAGGTTTCCAAGGTGACCCTGTCCTGATTTGACAAGGGGAGGACTTTATTTTTTTTAATTTTATTTTATTGAAGTATAGTTGATTTACAGGGTTGTGTTGTGTTAATTTCTCCTGTACAGCAAAGTGATTTTTATAAATATATATTCTTTTTCATATTCCTTTCCATTATGGTTTATTACAGGATATTGAATATAGTTCCCTGTGCTATATGGTAGGTCCTTGTTATCTATTTTATATATAGTAGTTTGTATCTGTTAACCCCAATTTCCCAATTTATCCCCCATCCCTGCTATCCCCTTTGATAACCATAAGTTTGTTTTCTGTCTGTGAGTCTGTTTCTGCTTTGTAAATAAGTTCATTTGTATCCTATTTTAGATTCCAGATATAAGTGATATCATATGGTATTTTTCTTTCTCTTTCTGACTTCACTTAGTAGATTTAGTTTTTTAAATACATATTTTATTTTAGGACAGTTTTAGATTTAGGGAAAATTTGCAAAGATTTACTCATTTACCCCACACCCAGTTTCCCCGGTTATTATCATCGTACATTTGTATGCTACCTTTTATTATAATTAATGAACATATATTGATAGATTATTTTAACTCAAGTCCATGCTTTATTAGGATTTTCTTGAATTTTTACTTATTGTCATTTTTCTCTCCTAGGATCCCATCCGGGTACCACATTCCATTTAGTCATCTCTTTAGACTCCTCTTGGTTGTGACAGTTTCTCAGACTTTCCTGGTTTTTGATGACTTTGACAGTTTTGAAGAGTGCTGGTCAGGCATTTTGTAGAATGTCCCTCCGTTGGGATTTGTTGGATGTTTTCCTTATAGTTAGACTGAGGTAATATGTTTTGGGGAGGAGGACCACAGAGCTAGAAGTACCATCCTCATCCTGTCATATCAAGGGCATATATCGTCAATATGATTTGTCATTGTTGATGTTGACCTTCATCTTATGACTTTAGGTAGGTCAGGCCTCTCCACTGTACAGTTACTTTTCCCCCCGCCGCCCATCTATACTGTAGTTTTTGCAAGGAAGTCACTCTGTGTAGCCCACATTTAAGTAGTGGGGAGGTAAGCTCCATCTCCTTAAAAAGTGGAGTATCTACATAAATTATTTGGAGTTCCTCTGCATGAGAGATTTGTCTGTTTTCTCCCTTAGGGTTATTTATTCAATTATTTATTTATGGCAATGTGGACTCATGGATATTTATCTTATACTCTGGTTATACTTCAATACTACTTTATGGATTTTGTTTCTCAAATTGTTCCAGCTTTGGCCACCTGGGTACTTGTTTTGTTTGTTCCTGTGACCCTTTGATGTACCCTCATCATTGTGAATTTATGTATTTATTTTTTGACCACTTTCTTACTTCCTGGCACTCAAAGATGCTCCAGGTCATCTTGCTTATTTCCTGCCCAACACCTGGAGTCAGCTGTTTCTGAAGGACACCTGATTCTTTTTACTGGAGAATGATTAGGAAACAAAACCTCGGTGCTTGGTGTGTGTGTTCATTGTTCCTGGGGCATGTTTCTAGGCCCTCTAAATTGACGGAGTAAGGGACAGGTGTATGTATACAGTATGTATACTAATGCATGTGTATGCACATATCTGTGGTATTTCTATATATAACACTGGAATCTATATTAAGCTAAATGTGAATTTTGCCATATGTCTCCAACTCTAATCCATTACCATATAGGTAATTCTAACCTCCTCCCACCCCAGTGGTGAGAAATCTGACTCCCACGATCTTCCACCCACTTACATAATTGTTCAATTCCAGTATACATGCAGTGGTTTTAGAATTGTTAGGCCAGACCTCTGTGGAGAACAGCTTCATCATCTAGAGTGCAGTGCTAGTGTACGGTGCCTTACAGACTCCCTTATTTGGGAATTTACTTAGGTCAGCACCCTTTTCCTCCAACTCCGTCAGGGAGGTTCATACTTTTGTGATGTGTTTAGATCCAACATTTTGCATTCCATCCTGGATCCTCTGACTTCCTAAATGATTTTCTTTTAAATTTGCATACATTAAGGTTTACTCTTTGTGCTCTACAGTTATATGGGTTTTGACAAATGCTTTATGTCTTGTGTTCACTATTGCAATATCATACAAAATTGTTTCCCTGCTCTAAAATTCCCCTGTGCTCCATCTATTCATCCTTATAACCTCACACACAGCACAACTGATCCATCTGTTTACCATCCCTAGTTTTGCAATGTCTTATAATTGAAATCATACGGTATGTTGCCTTTTCAGCCTGGCTTCTTTCACTTAGCAGTATATGTTTAAGGTTTATCTCTATGTTTCGTGGTTTGATAGCTTATTTCATTTTATCCCTGAATAGTAGTAGTTCATTATAGGGATGTAACGCAGTTTATCCATTCATCTACTGTAGGACATCTTGGTTGCTTCCAGGTTTTGGCAGTTATGAATAAACTGGCCATAAACATTAACTTGAAGGCTTTTGTGTGGATAAAAATTTTCAAACCATTGAGTAAATATCTAGGAGTGCATTTATCGGATAGTCTGGTGATACTATGTTTAGTTTTATGAGAAACTGCCAAACCGTCTTCCAGACTGGCACACCATTTTGCATTCCCACCGGCAGTAAATGAGAGTTCTTACTGCTCCACATCCTCTCAGCAATTGGTATTGTCAGTATTTTAGATATTGATCATTTTAATAGGTGTGTGGCAGTATCTCACTGTTGTAATTTGTAATTCCTTAATGACGCGTTGAGCATCTTTTTGTATGCTTTTTTACCATCTGTGTATCTTTGTTGTTCAGGTGTCTGTTCACATCTTTTGCCTCTTTTTTAGTTAGGTTGTTTGCTTTCTTCATGTTGACTTTTCTTCCAGTATTTCAGATCCAAGTCCTTTATCAGAGATGTTATTTTGAGAAACCATCTCCCAGTCTGTGGTTAGTTTTTTCATTCTGGTAACTGTCTTTCACAGAGCAGTTTTTAAGTTTAATAAAATCCAACCTAGCAATTTAAATTACTTTATTTTTTGCATGGATCATCGTCCCTTTGGCATTGTTTCCAAAAACTCATCACCAAGCCTCAGATCACACATACGTTATCCTATGTTTTCTTCTAGTTTTACATTTAGTCTTATGATCCATTTTGATTTTATTTCTGTGATAGGTATTAGGTCCATGTCTATTTTTCTAGATATTTATCCTGCTTGGTGTTCCCTCACTTTCCGGGATATGTGATTTGTGTCTGTCATTAATTTTGGAAAGTTCTCAGCCATTATTACTTCAATTATTCATCTGCTCTGCTCTTTTTATTTTGGTAACACAACTATATAGAGTTATACATTTTGACATCATCCCAGAATTATTGGATGGTCTATTTTTTTCATTCTTTTTCCTTTTTTGCATTTCAGTTTCAAAAGTTTCTATGACATATTTTCAAGCATATTTTCTGCCAGTGAAGGGGCTTCCTAGTGTGTGGAAACTTTTCCTCCTTCACAGCTCCCTCCTAGAGGTGCAGGTCCTGTCCATATTCTTTTGTCTCTGTTTTTCCTTTTTTCTTTTGCCCTACCCAGGTACACAGGGAGTTTCTTGCCTTTTGGGAAGTCTGAGGTCTTCTGCCAGCGTTCAGTAGGTGTTCTGTAGGAGTTGTTCCACATGTAGATGTATTTTTGATATATTTGTGGGGAAGAAGATGATCTCTGCTTCTTACTCCTCCGCCATCTTGAAGGTTCCCCCTACCCATCTGTTCTTGCATGTTGTTTATTTCTCCTTTAGAGCCCTTTAACATATTGATCATATTATCTTAAATTTAGTGTTTGATAATTTCAACATCTGTGTCATATTACAGTCTTTTTCTGATGCTTGCTTTGTCTCTTCATACTTTTTTTCTTGTCTTTTAGTTGCCTTGTAGTGTTCTGTTATAAATCAGAAATATCCTATAAGGTAATAGAAATTGAAATAAATACACCTTTAATGTGAGAATTTATGTTAGTTTGGCTAGTAGTTGGGCTGTAATGTTTGCTGTAGCTTTCTGTGCCAGAGGTTTCAGATTCTTCTAGTGTCTGTTTTTGTCTCCCCTCTTGATTTTGGTCTTCACTCAGACCCCTCCTCAGAGGGAGTCTGCAGCTTTTTCAGTGGTTCCCACTGCCCTTATTCTGGAGTGTTAGTGTGGTGGGATGATGTGGGGGAGGGGAAGTGTTCTATAGGTTCTGTAGTGTTAGGGTTAAACCTCAGCCTTTCAGTGGGCCTGTCTGTGCTCCTGGGCTGTGGCCTTTACAAGTGTTTCCCTCCTGTGATGGCTTTCGTCCCCTCCTTCACATGGGATAGAAAGGCTCCAGGACACTGGTGTGGGAGGAATGGTGGAGATCAAGCTCTGGAAAGGTTGGAGAGTAGCCTTTGCTATGGAGAAGGCTTTGGGTGGCCTGTTTCCTAAGAGTTACTCCTTCCATTCCTGTGCCAGAGTTACAAGGGGATCTTTCTTGCATATTTACCTTGAGAACTTGGTGGGGCTCCTGGAGATGAAATCCATGAGAGTGTAGGGTGTCCCCAAGGTCTTATTCTCACTCAAGTTTATCCTCAGCAAACAGAGACTCATCAAAATGACCATGTGGGTGTTACTGCAAGTTTATGGCTTTAGTAGCCTCTGCCCCAGGTAAGCAGATCTTGTCTATGACTCTGTGAATTCGCCTGTTTTCAGATTTCAGCGTGGCACTTTACACTGCAACATCAAGCTCTCACGGGTCCAACCAAAGTCACTGATTTTCAGTATGTTCAGGTTTTTTTTCTTGCTATAAGAGCTTAATTGTAAGCTCTTTACATATAGGAGCTGAAAAAAATGATTAAACTTTGATTTGTTTTTGAGTCATATTTATCTTCTTGAGTAACTTGTTGAGCTTCCTTAAACTGAGGGTTAGTTCAGCAATTCTGGAAATTTCAGTCATTATTTCTTTAAATTTTCTCCTTCTGAAGCTTTTTTATTTTGTTTTTTTTAAAGGTTATTTATTTATTTATTTAATTTTGGCTGTATTGAGTCTTCTTTGCTGCCCGTGGGCTTTCTCTAGTTGCGGCGAGTGGGGGCTACTCTTCACTGTGGTGAGCGGGCTGCTTATTGCAGTGCCTTCTCTTGTTGCGGAGCACGGGCTCTAGGCACGTGGGCTTCAGTAGTTGTGGCACGTGGGCTCAGTAGTTGTAGCTTGCAGGCTCTAGAGCACAGGCTCAGTAGTTGTGGCTCATAGGCTTAGTCGCTCTGTGGCACGTGGGATCTTCCAGGACCAGGGATCGAACCCGTGTCCCCTGCACTGGCAGGCAGATTCTTATTCACTGCACCACCAGTGCCCCTGACAGTGTTCTTTTCAGTTTCTTTGTTTTTGAAGATTTGGTTTTTGAAGATTTCTCTTCCATTTTTGTGACCTTCCATTTGCATTTAAGAAGGTATTTCTGTGATTTCCTCCAGCATTTCTAGGTGTTTGGTAGCAGGACAGTGTTCAGGTCATGGATTTTACTGTTTTGCTAGAACCAGAAGTATGTCTCCTGTGCATGGTCCCAGGACACTTTCTGTTTCCCACGTGCATGTTCTCCATTTCAGCTCAAGTTGTGCCCTCCTTGTGGCACTTCTGTGTCCACGTCCCTAATTGACTTAATCTCTTTTGTGTTTTTCCTCTACATACTGTGGTTATCTCATGCCTTGCCTTCATGCCAGTAACTCAGTTTTCAGCTGGGTCTGTTTTGTTCCTTTCTGGCTCTAAGTTATTAGCCATGTAACCGTATTGTTTTGGTTCTCAGTTTATTTGTTTAGCTCTGCAGTCTCCCTTTTATTTCATTCGGTATTTTATAATCTCATATTTGAAATCATGTTTAATTTGATCCAAGGCTTTATTGAGTTATACAGTAGAAAGAATTCATGGGAAGCATGCTTAATTGGGCTTTTTTCCAGATTATATTTTGTATTTTAGTTGTGTTTATCTGCTTGCCTTCCTTTCTTCCTTGCATTTTAAATTATTTATGTATTCATTCATTCATTCATTGCCAAACTATGTTTGTGAATCTGTCATTCCAAGTTTTTCATCTTGCCCATGCCTTATGAGGGTGTGTCTACTCATAGTTGTTAATTTTCTGTGCTATAATGGTGATAATTTTTTCATATATATTCTTTCCTTTTATGTGATCTTTATTTTTGCTTAATTTATTAAACCAATTAACCTACATTGCTTGTAGAAATCTTATAAATGTCAAATAACAAAAAAAGAAAACATTACTGCTTTCACTTCCAGCTCCTGCCTTCTTTCATGTATCTCATCCCTTTCCCTTCCCTTCGACCTTTTGAACCCACCTTGGCACCTGTTCCACACTGAGGGTTGTGTTGAGATCCCCTATCACTAGCTCCTGTCTTCAGAGGACCTCGTTTTGATGGGACTTTCCACAGCCAGGTTCCCAAGAGAGTTTGTTGGAGAAGCCTGATGCTGAAGCTCCAGCACTGGTTTCCATGACCCAGGCATTTGTAGAGTCCAGCTCTGCGTGCAGTTGCTTTCCTTGAGTCCTGCCAGAGATAACTTGTTATGTGTGCTGTGTCTGTGAAGGGGATGCTTAGATACTGATTCAATCAGGATGATGGCTTCAGAATAAAGGGAAATTTATTGTTTCTGTCCAGAGAGAGTTCAGATGAAGCTTGAGTGTTGGTTTACCAGTGTGACTGGTGTCCACCTCTTTCCCCCTCTCTCCTACATCCATAATCCCCCAGCCCCTCCACCCTTCCTCCACTTTCCAGGCCTGCTGACTCAAGATAGAGTCTCTTCTCTGGTTCTGCTCTCATGATCCATGCCCCAGGCTTCATTCTTCCAGATTTGGGTCCTCCTGGGGGAGACAGGGAGGCTCTTCCTCTAACCGAAGTGGAAAGAAGCCCTTTCAGTCCTAGTAAAAAGTGCACTCTCGAATCCCTTGCCCCTCCCTGGGGAGGCTGAGGCAGACTTTTCACACTGTACTTCCAAAACACAGACTCTGAGCAACCCCCAAATGAGAACAGAGATGGGGCCGGGCCCCTGGGTCCAAGAACCAGGAACGCCTTGTCTTAGGAACACCAAGCCTGCACCAGTGGCTCTCAAACTTCTAAGCTTCCGGACCCCTCTACTCTCATAAAAGTTATTGCAGATCCCTGTCCCCCCCACAAGTTTTTTTTACATGGGTTACATCTATCAATATTTATTACCATGTTTGAAATAAAAACTAAGAAAACATTTTCAAGTCCATGAATTCATTTGAAATAATAACCCCGTGCCTTGTTACCATAACTAATACTTTAAGAAAAATAACTATATTTTCCCAGGAAAAACACATTTAGTGAGAAGAGTAGCACTGTTTTATATTTTTGCAAATCTCCTTAATGCCCAGCTTCATAGAAGACAGCTGCATTCTCTGATCCACTTCTGCGGTCAGTCTGCTGCATCGTATGTCACGTGGTCTCTGCAAAGCTCTACCAACCGTTCATGAGTAAATGAGGGTAAAATAGGCTAATAACTTCTCATGATTGTGAAAAAGGTGTGGCTTCACTGATCCTCTTGAAGCATCTCAGAAACTCAGAGGTTCCCAGCCTGTAGTTTGAGAATGTCTGTGCTGTACAGATGCCAAAGGGAATCATTTTCTGTGACCATCACCAAAGTGTTTCCTTAGGACATTGGGAGCAGAGTCACCTGGCGGCTGAAACACTGGTGTTGAGCTATGAGATGAGAATAATAATAGTACTGACTTCGCCGTGTGGTTGTCACAAGACTGTAATGAGTTTGAAAAAAAGTGTGTGTGTGTGTGTGTGTGTGTGTGTGCGTGTGTGTACCACATTCAGAAGACTGCAAACTCTATTTAAGGTTTAGCTGTGTTATTTTCAAATATCATTTACTGTTATCCTCTGTAGTGAAAATCATGGGTTGGTTCACCTTTTGCCCATTTTTCTGTTGGATTGTCTGCCTTTTTCTTATTGACTTTTAGGCATTTATTTCTTATGCTGGATATGAGTCTGCTCTCAGCCCTAATATCTCGCTGACTCAGGGAAAATCACAGCCTCTCAATTTATTTTTCTGTAAAAACAGGACAAAAATATGGTTAATGTAAAGATTAAATTAGATGAAAGAAGTGATCCTTGTTAAAAAAAAAACTGCAGAATACTACATAAATAAAAATTTATGTTATCTAGCAACTTTCTCTGCAAACAAGAATTGAGACACAGATCTATCGTTACCTATTTTTTTTTTCTCAGCATTTACAGAAAAGCAAAGGAAAAGTATTGGGAGCTCTGCAAAATAATGTTGAATAATGTCACGCTGTAACTTCCAGAAGAATAATTGCTGCAGGTGTGCAGGATAGCACATCAGAATGGTTGTACTCTAAAACAGACACATGATTATTCCGGGAGATTGATTTTAAAAAGCATGGCTACTTAAAGTATACTTTAAAAATCCCTTTATTGAGGTATGACTGACATACAAAAAGCTATATGTGTTTAATGTACACAATATGACAAATTTGGAGATAACCATACATTGTGAAATTCTCACCACAGTCTATGCCATAAACATACCCATCACCTCCCAAAGTTTCCTCCTGCCTTCTTTTTTATTTATTATAATTATTATTTCTGTGATAAGAACACCTAACATAAGATCTACCCTCTTAGCAAATGTTTAAGTCTATGCTACAGCATTATTAGTTATAGGCTCTGTGCCTCACAGATCTCTGGGGCTTGTTCGTTTTGCAGAACTGAAACTTTGCACCCTTGAACTAATACCTCTCATTTCCCACCCGGCCCCTGGCAGCCACCATTCTACTCTGTACTTCTGTGGGTTGCATTATTTTAGATTCTTTATACAAGTGGAATCATGCAGGATCTTTCCGTGTCTGGTTTCTTTCACTTAACGTAATGTGCTCCAGGTTCATCCACACGGTCGCAGATAGCAGGATTTCCTTCATTTTTGAGGCTGAATGTATTCTGAAGTGCTCAGTTTGAAAAACAAAGAAAGGGTTGGCTTTGGGGGTGTTCTGTGCACTGGTCTGTGTGATTCCATGGCACTCAGGGGTCCTGTGTCCTCCTGTGAGATCCCAGGGTCAGCAAGGAGCCTGGGTCTTGTGGGGGAGCCGTGTGTGTGTGTGTGTGTGTGTGAGAGAGAGAGAAGGAGTGAGAGAGAGAGAGAAAGAAAGATAGAGCAACCACACAGTGACACACTAGAGCCAAGTCATATTTTACAGCCTGTGTGACTCTACCCTCGTCCCTCCTACACTGGGAGGTAGTGGGGGCAGCTGTTGTCTCCCTATTTCTGAGAAGAGAACACTGAAACCACAGACACTGAGTGCCTGCCTGATAGGGGGCAGCTGATTGGAGCCCAGGGGGTTTTCTGGCAGCCAGTGTGGGGGGCTCTGCTCCTGTGTGCTGTCCTGCCAGGTTGGGTCAGGGCTGTGATGGGCAGGTGGCTGCTGAGGATCTGGAATCACTGGAACTCATGCCCGGATCCTGTGCTGTTTGTTCCCAGGGGGTTGTACCTGCTTATGTTTTAGAGCCCCTGGGCCAGGGTCTGGGGTCAGGGTTTGGAAGCCTCATCCCCCTCTCCCTCCCAAGAGTCCCAGTGTTGGACCCGTGTGCCTCCAGCCTGTGCCAGACGTGACTGCTGAGTTCAGCATCAGTGGCTGGTTCCTGATTTCACACAAGTGCGAGAGCAGTACGGGGGTTGGTGACCGGGGTGTCAGTGGAGGAGGACGGGGTGAGAGAGGAGAGAGCTCCCTCCCGGAGTGAGAATTGATTTCCACCTGACTTCAGTGTGTAGGATGTGCAGCCCCTGAGGCCATGCAGTTGAATGCAGAGGCGAAGACTCCATCAAGAAGCAGGGCACCGTGGGTGCCAGGGTGGCGGGGACGAGGCTGGGAAGCTGTGGCAGGAGCACTGGGTGTGTGGGATCTGGCTCTGCAGACCTTGCAGGCCCTGGTCACCTGGCTTCGCCCTCAGGGGTCCAGCCCAGGGGTGGACCAGAAGGGTGGCCATCCTCTGTACTTACAACTCAGGAACTGGTCGATAGGTTCCCTCTTTTTTAAAATGGGAAATAGATTTATTAAGCATTAAATAATGTTCAGCTAACTTGTTATCCTTGTGGATACATGTTAGGTCCCTTCTAAAGCAGCTGGACAATTGGCAGGAAGGTTCCTTCTTGGGTTGAATTGCACTTTGCTGTCTGAGGCCACAGGTCTGCCCAGGTTGCTGGCTCCCTCCCGGAGCCCCTGGGCTTGTGCAGGAGGAAGGAGAAGGGCATGGGGCAGGGCAGGCACTTGGGGGTTGAGTGGGGAGCAAGATCTAGAAGGGTAGGGGTGCACACAGTGGGCGTGAGGGGTCGTGGCTTTGGTGTTGCAGGGTCATAGGAAGTAAAGGTGATGTCTTTTCCTCAGGATCTCATCCCCATCACTCTGGTGAAGTCCTTCTTCCTGTCATCCTCTGAAGGGGCTCTGTTCCTGTCCTCTGTGACTTGTCACCATTTGTAATTATAGGTGTGTCATTGTCGAATTGTGTTATCCCACCCTCCACCCATATTTTATATTCCATGAGCTCAGGGACCGTGTCTGTTCAGTTCCCACTGTGCATGTCAGGCTGGCATAATGCCCCAAACAGGAAGTGCTCCAGAAATATTTGTCGAATGAATGAATGAGCAAATGGACACTTGGCTGGACTGTGGGTTGTAGAAAGAGCTGTGTGCTGCCCTAAGGACTTGAGACTGGGTTATTTGAACAGTACAGCTGGCGGAGGGCAGAGAGCCTGTCTGGAACTGAGCAGAGTTCAGACCCTGTGAGGGCCCTGCCTTCCATCAGCTCGGCTGCTGTAACCAAAGTACCATAGACTGAGTGGCTTAATGACACACATTTATTTCTCACAATTCTGGAGGCTGGGGAGTACAGGATCAAGGTACCTGCAGCTTTGATGTCTGGTGAGAGCCTGCTTCCTGGTTCATAGATGGCTGTTTTCTGACTGGGTCTTCACATGGCAGAAGGGGTGAGGGAGCCCTCTGGGGTCCCTTTATTAAGGACAATAATCCTGGTCATGAGGGTGGGTTCACCCTCATGACCTAAACACCTTCCAAAGGCCCCATCTCCTAATACCATCCCCACGCAGGGTAGCTTTCAACATAGGAAATTTGGGCAACACAGACATTCAGTCTTTGGGGGGAAGAACATACTTCACAAGGGGGTGGGAAGGAGGTGGGGCGCCTTGTCACCATGCAGACTGAGAGCTGAGACTCAGCCAGTGGGTGGCCCTGGGATGGGGGTGGTGTGACGGGCCCACCTTGGGAACACAGACAGTAGCCTCTCTGCTCTGCTGGTCCTGCAGGGTTTTCCCGCATCTCCGTGGAGGCTCCCCCACCTGCATTGCTGCTCCTTCCGTTGGAGGCTGGCTGCTGCTTTGCGTTGATTACAGTTTGAAATGCCTGCTCAGTCCCATGCTGCCACACACCACAGAAATCTCATTTCCCTCTAATGAGGTTTCAGCTAACATGTTGGAAAGAAGAAAGCCTTTTAATTAGATTGGTTGTAATTGAGCTCCCAAACCACAGAAGCCTTTCTCTCAGAAGATAAAGACATGGATGCAATTAAAAGAAAGCCACGTGAATGGAACACTGGCTAATTTTTAAGTCGATTAAAAACAACTCCTTAATAAGTTGAGGCAAGGGACATATGTCCTATAAGAGTTTATCAGTGCTTTCAAATAGTACTGGAGATTGGACTGGAACTAGAGCCCTCTTGCAATTCAGATGCATGGCTCTGTCAGCGACTGTTATCTCTGCACAGAGGATGGAGAGAGGTTAGCTCTGCAGCTTTTTCTACCAAAACCCCTGGCATGTGTTATTTTGAAAAAGGGGATGTCTTTTTCTTGTACAGAATTCGCAGCTTCTTCTGGACACAGCCCCTGGCCTGGGACCCTTGGGACTTGGTCCCCTGCCTTTCCCTAGGCAGCCTGATCCTCTCTGTGAGATTTACACCCACCTTCCTGCCTCCAACTCTCACCTCTCAGAGGCACCCAGGGTGAGCTACTGGGACAGGGGCATTGATGCATCAAAGAATCTCTGCCAGCTTCTTACGCATTCAACACATTTGTATTTGAAGGAGAAGCAGCATCCATTTCTCACTTGTGTCCCTGCCCTGAGACCATGCCCCAGTAGATGGTGTTCTTTCTGCCACTGGGTCTGTTTTTGTGACTGCCATCAGGGAGCCGGGCCAGGTAGTTCCTGCTGGAGGGGCTTATGGCCTCAGCCTCTGGGTATCTCAGCATTAATAAGTACTTTCTCCTGGAGAGGGTGAAAATTGCTAATTTACAGAGTCTTTTAGGTGGGAATTGAACACGAAATAGTGAACAGCATTCTCAGCAGAACTATTGCATGAAATGGGCTTGTTTGTCTCCATGTGCACTGTGGCTTTTGCTAGGCCCTTTTGGGCTTTTCCAGCCATGCTAAAAAACCGGTTGCGTCCCGGATGGAAAGGCCCCATGTTGACTAGCATCTTCTTTGGGTGCCCAGTGCAGGGGCAAAGCCAAGGTCAATCTGCTCTCCGGAGCTTCCTGAAAAAAATGCAGACTTTGGCGCCCAGCTTGGAACCCACTCTCAGTTTGGAAATGTGGAAAGAGGGGCTGTTGACTCAGATCCAAGTGTGAATGGTTCCTTCATAAAGGAACCACCTTTCTGACCCTTAGTTTGCTCACCTAGACAGGATGTACCCTGCAGGTGTGTGTCGAGGGCCTGGGTGCTGCCAGGCTGATGGAGGATGGGAGGAAAGGCAGGCAGACACTTGGGGTTTAGGGAGAAATGGAGCCCACGCAGCACTGTTAGCACAGGTGCCGCAGCTGTCATGGGGTGGGGCGGGGACTCCCTTTCCTGGGGGAGGGAAGCCTAAAATATTTCAGTTTGCTTAAAACTCTATCCATTCTGCTAATAAACTTGACTTTAAAAGATTGGAATCTGCACCCAGTCTTATTTTTTAAGTATACAAGTGATTATAATGTGTAAGGAAAAATAAGATAAACGATTAGCAGGTATCATCTCGGGATGGTGGGGTTGCAGGGTTTTAATTTTCTTCTCTATACTTTTCCATCTTTTGTAAGAGCTCTGTAATGAATGTGTATTACTTCAGCATAAATAGAAAAGCTGTGCTCTGGGGAAGTGCTGGAGTATATTTGGAAGTGCTCCATGAATTCTATTTTCCACACATGCCAACCGTCCCAACCATCAGATTGGTACATGAATAAGGGTATCATTTCTTCTTATGTAAATCATATAAACCATATTTTTGACTTTTTTTTTTTTTTCCTTTAAAGGATGAGAAGAACCAAGTGTTGACCACCAACATTTGGCTGCAAATGGTAAGTTGCAACCATGGCTTCCTGCTCTTGCTTCCACAATGCCTGTGCTGGAATCACAGTGAAGGTCCCGTAGGACAAGCCAGGACTGTCCTCCCACCTTCATGTATGCAAACAGTGAACCAGACCACCCCGCCTTTGCATGTCCTGCACTACGCCCTGCAAGGCAGAAATATGCACAAGTTATAAGATGCAGGTCTGCATGTGCATGTCCACAGTCTGCGCCCTAACTGGTCACTAGGGCTTGGGAGTGTGTGCCCTGCTCCCCCTGGCTCCAGCCATGCACGTCTGAATGCGACAGAGTGACACCTAAGCCAGAGGCCTTCACACTTCCTGCTCCAGTGACACCCGCAAGAATTTTGAGAAGCTGTATTTTTTCATTCATGTATTTTAACCTTGACATCTAAAGTTCTAACCCCAGATTAATTAACTACAAATGATGTTACTTCCATCTAATTGTAAAATGGACGTTTAAAAATAAAACTGTCAGTCTCTATTTTAAATTGAATCTATTTAAATGCCATATAATTTGACACCCATATCATTAATTAAAAAAAATATACAAACAAGCCCTTCTTTAACTGGTTGATATTTTACATACTCCCATTTTCTCTCTGCACTTATATTTCTATTCCACTTTCCACACAGAATTTTATCCAAATGTGATATAACTTTATGTTTGAAACTCTTTTATTAATCATTCTGCCTTGGTTTTTCAAATGTAAATATTTACATAAAAATTATTCCTTCAGAAAATAAGTGTTAAGAATTTTTCTTCTGGATCAATTTAGGATTATAGTGATTAATGCTACATAATTCCTCAAGGTGACACTTAATTACAAATTTTAATAAATAATTATTAAACATAAAAAATTGGAAATCTACCTCTCTACCAGAGATGGGGCTTTGGAAGAGATTGGTTCAAGGTGCTGGAGTAGAAGGACGTGCTCTCACTCCCTCTTGTGATAACACCAGAAGCACAACTAACTGCTGAACAGTCATCGACAGGAAGACACTGGAACTCACCAAAAAAGATACTCCACATCCAAAGACAAAGGAGAAGCCACAATGAGATGGTAGGAGAGGCGCAATCACAACAAAATCAAATCCCGTAACTGCTGGGTGGGTGACTCATAAACTGGAGAACATTATACCACAGAAGTCCACCCACTGGAGTGAAGGTTCTGAGCCTCACTTCAGGCTTCCAAACCTGGGCGCATCTGGCAAGGGAGGAGGAATTCCTAGAGAATCAGACTTTGAAGCCTAGTGGGATTTGATTGCAGGACTTCAACAGGACTGGGGGTAACAGAGACTCCACCCTTGGAGGCACACACAAAGTAGTGTGTGCGTCGGGACCCACGGAAAGGAGCAGTGACCTCATAGGAGACTGAACCAGACCTACCTGCTGGTGTTGGAGGGTCTGCTGCAGAGGCAGGGGTCTCACCATTAGGACAAGGACACTGGCAGCAGAAGTTCTGGGAAGTACTCCTTGGTGTGCACCCACCCAGAGTCTGCCATTAGCCCCACCAAAGAGCCCGGGTAGGCTCCAGTGTTGGGTCGCCTCAGACCAAACAACCAGCAAGGAGGGAACCCAGCCCCACCCATCAGAAGACAAGCAGATTAAAATTTTACTGAGCTCTTCCCACCAGAGAAACAGCCAGCTTTACGCACCACCAGTCCCTCCCATCAGGAAACTTGCACAGGCCTCTTAGATAGCCTCATCCACCAGAGGGCAGACAGCAGAAGCAAGAAGAACTACAGTCCTGCAACCTGTGGAACAAAAACCACATTCACAGAAAGACAGATAAGATAAAAAGGCAGAGGGCTATGTGCCAGATGAAGGAATAAGATAAAACCCCAGAAAAACAACTAAATGAAGTGGAGATAGGCAACCTTCCAGAAAAAGAATACAGAATAAAGATAGTGAATATGATCCAGGACCTCGGAAAAAGAATGGAGGCAAAGATCGAGAAGATGCAAAAAATATTTAACAAAGATCTAGAAGAAAGTTACCTTAAACATGAATGGATTAAATGCTCCAACAAAAGACACAGGCTCGCTGAATGGATACAAAAACAAGACCCATATACATGCTGTCTACAAGAGACCCACTTCAGACCTAGGGATACATACAGACTGAAAGTGAGGGGACGGGAGAAAGATATTCCATGCAAACGGAAATCAAAAGAAAGCTGGAGTAGCTATACTCATATCAGATAAAGTAGACTTAAAAATAAAGAATGTTACAAGAGACAAGGAAGGGCACTACATAATGATCAAGGGATCAATCCAAGAAGAAGTTATAACTTATAAATGTATATGCACCCAACATAAGAGCACCTTAATACATAAGACAACTGCTAACAGCTCTAAAAGAGGGAACTGACAGTAACACACTAATAGTGGGAGACTTTAAAACCTCACTTACACCAATGGACAGATCATCCAAACAGAAAATTAATAAGGAAACAGAAGCTTTAAATGACACAATAGACCAGATAGATTTAATTGATATTTATAGGACATTCCATCCAAAAACAGCAGACTACACTTTCTTCTCAAGTGCGCATGGAACATTCTCCAGGATAGATCACATCTTGGGTCACAAATCCAGCCTCACTAAATTTAAGAAAATTGAAATCATGTCAAGCATCTTTTCTGACCACACCGCTATGAGATTAGAAATAAATTACAGGGAAAAAAACGTAAAAAACACAAACACATGGAGGCTAAATAATACATTACTAAATAACCAAGAGATCACTGAAGAAACCAAAGAGGAAATCAAAAAATACCTAGAGACAAATGACAATGAAAACACGATGATCCAAAACCTATGGGACACAGCAAAAGCAGTTCAAAGAGGGAAGTTTATAACTGTACAAGCCTACCTTAGGAAACAAGAAAAATTTCAAATAATCTAACTTTACATCTAAAGGAACTAGAGAAGGAAGAAAAAACAAAACCCAAAGTTAGCAGAAGGAAAGAAAACATAAAGATCAGAGCAGAAATAAATGAAGTAGAAACAAAGAAAATAGCAAAGATCAATAAAAGTAAAAGCTGGTTCTTTGAGAAGATAAAATTGATAAACCATTAGCCAGACTCATTAAGAAAAAGAGAGAGAGGACTCAAATCAATAAACTTAGAAATGAAAAAGGAGAAGTTACAGCAGACAC
>NW_020174055.1:1244838-1293423 GCF_003031525.2 Neophocaena asiaeorientalis asiaeorientalis
CTGAAGAAACCAAAGAGGAAATCAAAAAATACCTAGAGACAAATGACAATGAAAACACGATGATCCAAAACCTATGGGACACAGCAAAAGCAGTTCAAAGAGGGAAGTTTATAACTGTACAAGCCTACCTTAGGAAACAAGAAAAATTTCAAATAATCTAACTTTACATCTAAAGGAACTAGAGAAGGAAGAAATTTTAACAAAATTCAACACCCGTTTATGATAAAAGCTCTCCAGAAAGTGGGCGTAGAGGGAACCTACTTCAACATAATAAAGGCCATATATGACAGACCCACAGCAAACATCATTATAAATGGTGAAAAACTAAAAGCATTTCCTGTAAGATCAGGAACAAGACAAGGATGTCCACTCTCACCACTATTATTCAACATAGTTTCTGGAAGTCGTAGCCATGGCATCAGAGAAGTAAAAGAAATAAAAGGAATACAAATTGGAAAAGAAGTAAAACTGTCACTGTTTTCAGATGAAATTGAGGGAAAAAAACGGATCTGGAGGAATCAGAGTCCCTGACTTCAGACTATACCACAAAGCTACAGTAATCAAGACAATATGGTACTGGCACAGAAACAGAAATATAGATCAATGGAACAAGATAGAAAGCCCAGAGTTAAACCCAGGCACCTATGGTCAACTAATCTATGACAAAGGAGGCAAGGATATACAACGGCGAAAAGACAGTCTCTTCAATAAGTGGTGCTGGGAAAACTGGACAGCTACATGTAGAAGAATGAAATTAGAACACTCCCTAACACCATACACAAAAATAAACTCAAAATGGATTTGAGACCTAAATGTAAGACCGGACACTATAAAACTCTTAGAGGAAAACATAGGAAGAACACTCTTTGATATAAACCACAGCAAGATCTTTTTTGATCCAACTCCTAGAGTAATGGAAATAAAAAGAAAAATAAACAAATGGGACCTAATGAAACTTCAGAGCTTTTACACAGCAAAGGAAACCGTAAACAAGATGAAAAGACAACCCTCAGAATGGGAGAAAATATTTGCAAATGAATCAACGGAGATAGGATTTATCTCCAAAATATATAAACAACTCATACAGCTCAATGTTAAAGAAACAAACAACCCAATCCAAAAATGGGCAGAAGACCTAGATAGACTTTTCTTCAAAGAATACAAACTGTTGGCCAAAAAGCACATGAAAAGCTGCTCAGCATCACTAATTATTAGAGAAATGCAAATCAAAACTAAATGAGGTATCACCTCACAGCAGTTAGAATGGGCATCATCAGAAAATCTACAAACAAGAAATGCTGGAGAGGGTGTGGAGAAAAGGGAACCCTTTTGTACTGTTTGTGGGAATGTAAATGATATAGCCACTATGGAGAATAGTATGGAGGTTCCTCAAAAAACTAAAAATAGAATTACCGTATGACCCAGCAATCCCACTACTGGGCATATACCCAGAGAAAACCATAATTCAAAAAGACACACCCCCCAATGTTTATTGCAGCTCTATTTACAATAGCCAGTTCATGGAAGCAACCTCAATGCCCATCAACAGATGAATGTATAAAGAAGATGTGGCACATATATACAATGGAGTATTACTCAGCCATAAAAAGGAACGAAATTGAGTCATTTGTAGAGACGTGGATGGATCTAGAGACTGTCATACAGAGTGAAGTAAGTCAGAAAGAGAAAAACAAATATCGTATATTAATGCATATATGTGAAACCTAGAAAAATAGTACAGATGAACTGGTTTGCAGGGCAGAAACTGAGACACAGATGTAGAGAAGAAGCGTATGGACACCAAGGGGGGAAAGCAGTGTGGTGGTGGTGGTGGTGATGTGATGAATTGGGAGATTGGGATTGACGTGTATACACTGATGCATATAAAATGGTTGACTAATAAAAGCCTGCTGTGTAAAAAAAGAAAAAAAAAGAAAAAAAGATGGGGCTTTATTTTAAATTCATTAATGTATTCATAGATGACATTTTTATTGCTAAAACTGAGACATCGATACAGATTTCACTATCAATTCTATAACTTTTAAAAATAGTTGTAGTAACGTATAGTTCAGAATGAAAGGTACTTTGTAACAACAGGTTTACTCAGTTCCTTGAACTTCTTACAGATTACATGCCAAAAATAATAAGAGTTTTCATCAACGTGTATCAGTGGACAACTTGATTAGTTTCTCCTTCAATTTTGCTGAAAACAAAGAATTTAAAGAATTAAAATGCATCTGACCTTTGAAAGTATTTGTCACCCAAATTTTTAACAGAATTGACATAGACACTGGTATTTTGAATGGACTTTTTCTTGCTTCTTGGGTCAGTGTCCCTAGGTAAGAGTTGAGAAAAGGGAAATAGGTCTTTATTTGTGAAGTGGGAGGGGGATACTTCAACATGGAGGCAAAGGATGCTCCCAGGCAATTCTTGGGCAGGTGAGTTTTAGTTGGATACAAGTGGACATTGAGGGATAGAAAACAGAAAATGGATTTACTTCACACTGTCTGCTGTTTGTCCCAGGGGTGCCCTTAGCTACGTCTCAGACCCCTTGCAGAACTTTCCTGTAGTGAATAAAGTAGGAACCTTTGAGAGTCTCCCCTGCAGGATTTAAAGCAACGTTCTTCAGTGTGTGGATCCCACCTGCACACCTGTGCCCGCCGACTCCAGCTTCCCTCCTTTTGCCAGGGGTACAGGGTCTGTGTTCCCCTGGAAGCCAGCCCTTCCTCAGTGGGCTTGGTTCTGTCTCCTGGCACCTGCTGAGAGCTGGGCTTTCACAACTGCCCCTATGGCCTGGAGCATCATAATAGTGTCTGTGAGCCACTCATTAGCATGTAGACATGATGCAGTCTGTCCCCATAAATCCGCCCGGTGACTCCCTGGTTCCTCTTAACCTTTATGGCAACGCTCCCCTGAGCAGTGACCCCTGCCCTACTGTCCTCAATCTCTCCGCTTGCATTCTCACTTAAACTCACCTTCATCTGGCTGCGTGTAAGCAAAGCACTAACCCCCAGGTTACTACGTATTATGAGTAATATTTTTACCCAGTTTATTTTGATGAGAATTTTCAACTATACCAAGAAGTTGAATTTATAGCACGCACCCATATACCTGCCTCCTGGATTCTATAATTAGCATTTTACTATACTTGCTTTATCCCATATCTGGGAATCTATTCATCTAGTTTATTTTTAAATGCAGCTCAAAGTAGAATAGTGGACAGTGGTGCCCTTTCACCCACATATTTCATGGAGATCTCAAGAGTTCAGAGGGTTTTTTTTCTTTCTTTCAAGGTAAAGTATTTGCATACAATGCAATGCACAGATTCTAAGAGTGTATCTGTCAATAAATTGCCAGTAATGCCTTCAGGTCTGCAGCCCCGCCCCCGTCCCCTGCATTCAGGACTGTCATGTAAGGTACAGCTCTGGAAATCCTGGGGCATAATGCAAATGCTTCCTTTTTTACATAAAACTGCTTGTTTCCCAAGCCCTCTAAAGTGCAGAGCTGCTGTGGACATTTTTCTCATGGAGAGAGACACTGAATTTGCCCCTGGCATGTCAGGTCATGTTTCCCTGAGTCTCTGTTTCTTAGCTCTCAGTAAGTGATTGATCTTCAGCAATGTATATTATTTGGTGATTTTTACAAGGGTGTTGGTTTCCAGGAAAAATGTAACTGGATTATTACTTACTGCATTGAGTTCAGGTTCTCCATAAATAAACACCCTTGCTTTGGAGGATGTCACCAGAGGCCTCTAAATTTCTTTCAAGCACAGTGTATTTCTAATTAAGACTTGCATTTGCGGAGGCACCTGCAGCTTCATTTGTTTTAAAACTCACTTTTTAATCTCATGTACCTATTCAACTAATCTTTTCAAGCACCTGCTTTGTGGAAAGCATTGAACTAGGCCATGTAAGGGGGGCCCAGAAAAGGATGAGACCCAGTTTCTACTTGCAAACCATTTCCAATCCGGCTGTGTAATTTACACTCTAAAGAAGATTCAAATATCAAGACCAAGTACCTCCCTAGAGAATTGGCAGGAGGCAGGCTGGCTGTGTAGACCATGGAGTTGGCAGGTGGGAGAAATCTCTGCTTTACAGAAACGGGAGGGAGAGGAGGAAAGGCACAGACTCTTCTGAATGGATGATCAGGGAGCCCGAGTGTCTGTAGGTGTGACCTTGCTAATTAGTGCTTCTTTCCAGGTGCCCACCTTGTGGAAAACAAGTTGGGTGCCTTCGTAGCGCATGTCCTTATAAAGCTGGGTGGCACATTTATCTGGCACCTGTAGCTCATGGAGCAGCTGTAACAGTAGCTCCCAGCTGAATTTTAAGGAATCACAAGTATCTTGGATTTAGAGCAGACCTTAAAAGTTATCAAACCTCTGCCCTACCCAGTGTTTCCATCTGGAAAGCCATGGCATTCCTATTGTGGCCATAGCATGGCCAATGGGGAACTCAGATGTCACCCCGACAAGCCTTGGGAGCTGCCCCAGAGCCATGTGTAAGACGACCACCTTGATTCCTGCTCTTTGTGTTCTCCCAACTGGTGACCAGCCTCGCCTGCCCCAGTTATGGGGACAGACAAGAAGTGAGGCTCCATGCTGAAGACAGTCAAGGCCAGAGTCCCCAGGGAGGGAGGGCAGAAATGTGGACAGGAGGGGACAGAGGACCCAGGAAATTGCTCTCAGCAATTGGTTTTTCTCTCCTCTCATTTCATGTTGCTGAATTCCTTTTCTGAAAACCTGAATCCACATAATCTTTTCTCTAGGTATTTAAACTCTGAGGTCAATATTATACAAATGATGGATTTTCTATACATTCAAAAAGAGAAGCAGAGAAAACATTCTCTTTGACCTACAGTTTGTTGATTGTGTTTTCCTTTCTCTTACCTGTCCTTGATTTGTAGGACTTTCCAGTTATTTAGATAACCTGAAGGAAGAGAAAGTGTCTGATCTTTCTGTTTACCTCTATATTCACAGGAGGAGGAAGCAGTTAGTGTATTTTCTTGGCAGATTAGTTTTATCATTTGGGGAGGCCTGTCAGACATAATCTGATTTAATCTACGAGAAGCCATCTCAGTTTCTAAAGAGACATTTGAGCCATCCAGAGACTTGTAGTTGCTTTAAAAATAAATCTGTTGTCTTTAATTTTGGAATTTTGACCATTCTTCTGGTTTCAGGTTTCCCATCCTTCTTATGCTTATTTTTTACCTCCTAATTCTAATGATGGAATGAATAACATCATAGAATATTAGATTCTAAACCATATTTATTCCTAAAATGCTTACCTTCTTCATTTCTGCATTCTTTATCACTTTTCTCTGACAAATAGAAATGCCATACGTTATGCTCATAGATGAGATGTCGGTGGCTTGCTTAGTGTCATAAGAGTAACCCACGGTTAAGGGTGGTGTTCCAATCAGTGTCCCACTGAGAGAAGAAAGTTTTAGGGCAGAAGGAAGGAGGAGGCCCACTCTCTTCCTCTGAGATCAAAACAGTTGACGGAAAGAATGTTCGGAGCATGTGTGCGTGAGGTGTTTCCTGACACCAGGCGCTTGGCGTCTGCCCATCCAATAGCTGGTTCTGTGATTCTCGGGACTCGACCTTGGTGTCCAGCAGTTCAGTTTTATTCTGAGTTAGCGTGCAATCCCTCGAGGTAAGGGCTCAGTCCCACAAACTGCCCCCACTTGAGACACAAACTGCAGATGAGGGAGCCAGGCAACCCACACTTCTGTCCAGCTGAGTTCAAATTCGGACGTTCCCACCACACCCTGCTTGGGTACAGTATTTTCCTAGAACAGCTCCTGGAACTCAAGAGAAACCTTCATCTATGTTTCCAATTTATTATAAAGGATGCAGCTCATGCACAGCTGAAGGAGGAGATGCCAGGGCAGGTATGAGGGGAGAAGTGGAACTTCTGTTTCCCCACCCCAGCCACTGTGTCCCTGCCCCTTGATGTGGTCACCAGCCTTGTTTTTTTTTTTTTTCTGCTCCAACAGCATCGTTTGTTTGTTTATTTATTTATTATTAATTTTTATTGGAGTATAGTTGCTTTACAATGTCAGCCTTATTGTTCAGAGTTTCATAACCCAGTCTCCGGCCTCTCTTCTCTTCCCAGAGATAGGGGTGGGATGGGGATAAGGGTTCCCATCCTCTAATGCAGGGTTGATCTTTCCGGTGACCAGAGGCATTCTGCTGGCCTGAGGCTGACTAGGGGCCCCACCCTAAGCCAACTCATTAGTATAAAAAATATGCTTAAAAGACATCTGATCACTCAGGAAGTTCCCAGGTTTTAGGAGCTCTGTGCCAGGAACCAAGGAAAAAGATCAAATATATTTCTTATTATACCATACTGTATTTTTTTAAAATGAAGTAAACTTTCCCTTTCTTCTCTTTCATTCACTTGCTCTCACTCTCTGCTTTCTTTCTTTCTTGCATTAAATATTTCCATGCAAGTGTGCACACACACATTTAAAAAGAGTTTCCTGTGGGGCCAAGGCAGGTTGTAATAGGGCCGGTTCTCAGACCCCTGAAAGAGTGGGATTCTTACTGTGCATTTTAGATCAAGGGCCCCTTCCTCCCCTGCGTTTCCCCTTAAGCATCCCATGTAATCGTATCTTGATGACTTAATGAGAAGGAATCACACAGAAATAGGGAGAGAATGCAAAGTGCAGCCTCTTCTGACGGGAAGCTCTGGGAGGGTTGGTGTTTCTAGGTTCCTGCCTGTTTCCAGGTGCTCACGTGTGGAAGCCGTGCCAGCTGCTGTCTGTGCACAGATTTTGCTCAGTGCCTCTGCCTTCCTGGGCCTTGCAATCTGAGAAGCAGTCAGTACTTTGGAGGATAGAAACTCCCCCCCCACCACTTGTTTATGGGCCCCTTTCCACATCCATTCTTTTTTTTTTTTTGCGGTACGCGGACCTCTCACTGTTGTGGCCTCTCCCATTGTGGAGCACAGGCTCCAGACACACAGGCACAGCGGCCATGGCTCATGGGCCCAGCTGCTCCGCGGCACGTGGGATCTTCCCGGACTGGGGCACGAACCCGTGTTCCCGCATCGGCAGGCGGACTCTCAACCACTGCACCACCAGGGAAGCCCCTCCACATCCATTCTTAAGAAATCTTCATGCAAATCCAGGACAACGCGGCACCAAGGTTCCTGCTCCATCCACCTTCTGACACTGAGCTGGCCCTTGCTCTCTCCACCTTTGGCTGCAGCTCAGTTATTACAGCTCTCATGTCCTCTGAGATTTTGTGAAAGGGAGGGTTCCCTCTTCCTTTTAAAGCCATCATGTATCACGTGCCTCCCAGGGCCATGTGACTTACCTGCTGTGACACTATCTCATTGCATCTTTACAGCGCCTGATGAGGTGTGACACATACGAGCAAACTGCAGCACAGAGAGGGTGGTTTACCTGCTAGAGCTCACACAGTTCTTCTCTGCCGGAGCCTTGGTACAAACCTGCCTGTCTGATTCCAAAACTCCCAGTAGCCCCTCTTTCTGCCGTGAGGGTGGGAGAGACCCAGCTTGGCTTTGGACTAAGGAAGAGCCCCAGAAGGGCAGTGCCTTCAGGGATGATGAGCAGCCCACCTTGTTGGGGTGCAGAATCTGCCTGTGCAGACAGATTGGATGGGAAGAACCAACCACGGTAGAGCCCAGGAGTCACCCAGCTTGAAGTCAGATAATGCCGTTCTGAATCCTGATCCAGTGACCAACAAAAAATATATCACTTCTCTGGGCCTCCGATTTCTCTTGTAAATAGGAATAGTAATGCTGGCATCCTGGTGAGCATGGTACACATAGCAGACACTGAGTGAGCAGGATGGCCGGGATACATGCCCTGGGGCACAGGGAGCTAGGGAGACGGGAGGGGTGAGGAATTGCCAGGGAGGCTTCCTGCAGCTCAGATCAGGTGCCCTTAGGAGAGGTCTGAGTTTGACCAACAGAGTGCTCCCTCTTCCCTGCTTCCCCTTGCCCTGTGGCCATCATTTCAGCAGGCAGAGGAGATGGGTGTCTGCCTGCCACACCTACCTTCCTGGGCAGTTCTTGGGGCCCTGGGGCGCTGAGCAGCATGGTGGGGAAGGTGACAGTGTAAGGCTCTGTGATAATCAGCTGCCAGAGAAGCATCCCAGGGCTGGATATGAGGACTTGGTCAGGAAAGCACAGATGTTGGGCACGTAAGGGCTTATGCCCAGAGCAAGGGAGAGGAAAGAAGGGAGCTCTGGGCAAATGGGACAGAGTTGGAGCCGCTGGAGCGGACACAGCATGGCTGGTACCCAGGCCTTCCTGCAAAACCGCTGGAACAGGTCTGGCTCTTTCTGGGTGCTGTGCTGTCCTGTCACAGCAGGGTGAGGATGGGAGAGACCCTCCCCAGATGCACATGTCTAATTAGAAACATCGGCCTGGTGGGTCTCTATCCTAAATGCCCCAGATGATACTTCAGCACGTTAGGTAGCAATACACCCTCCTTTCCGTGGTCCATGGCTGTGAAATGCTGTTACTTGCCGGCATATTCCTTCTTGCCTGACTTCAGGTAGGCCCAGAACTGGGATGCTTGCCTGCCCTTTCCAGAGGATGGTGGGATCTCTGGGACATGCCCTTTGACCCCTGCTGCAAGTTTCAGTAGCTCTAGATCCACAGCCCCTTGGCTGCAATTCTCAAATCTCAGCAACTCTGAACATGACAGGATTTTTGGTTGGTTTGTTTTTGTTTTTATAACTTTACATGAAAATGATATTGATATGCATTTATTTTCTCAGTAAAAATATGCATGTTCTGCTGCAGAAATAATGATTGATTATATGGAGTTGTCCCTGGACCAGCTTGGGGTGTTGCATCACATACTTTTTTAAATCTGAGAAAGTTTGAGCTCCAGAGCAGGTGGCCCCAGGGGGACTGAATACAGGATGGGGGCCTTTCCTGGGTCTGCTCGGATTATGCACCTGTAGGAGCTGATGAGTCCAAACCCAGCAGCCCTGCGGTCCTGGCTGGGTGGTGCTGGTTGTCCAGCAGTGCAGGTGGGGTCCTACCTGGGCAGTCTTTACAGAGCTAGTGGACCCCAGGTAGCTCTGGGGTGCATAGTCCTGGCGCGGAGGACCCCAGACATGGGCCTTCATCTCACAAGGATCCCTCAAGAGCCAATTTCAGGCCTAGCCCCAAAGAGATGCACCTGTGTTCACGTGTTTATAAATATTTCCTGTACCCTCATGTGCTGATTCATTGTTTTACTGCCAAGACCCATGTTTGCGTTTTTGAGTTGTGGTGTCAGAAGCACTATTCCTACATGAAAATAATAATTCAAATCCAAAAACAGTGCTTTAGAAATTTCTGAGAGGTACCCCCGCAGCTGCACGAAGTTGTTTCATGGAAATAAATATTCTTCATTTTTCCAGCTTGGTTCTTGTTCTAATTGAAATAATGAATTTATTTGTCCAAAGTGTCTTTACAATGGAAAACTTTGAAGGCAAAACAGTTCTTCATTTGGCTAGGAAAAAACCCATCTGCTATGGGAGGGGAAGGCTTGGGGGCATTCAGTGAACTGGAATTAACTTTAATGCTACCCTCTGACTGTGGTCATGGTGACAGCAAGATCTTAAATGTGATTTTTTTGCTATTCATGGTCATTTTGTAAGGGGTTATTTAATTCCCAGTTTCCATATATGTTACAGATAGCAACTCAATTATGTAAATAAGTGTCTGGAACTCTTTTTGGTTTTGAACTTATCTAATAATCTCTTATAAGATATATTAGCAGGCAAGGAAGCAAAGTGCTGCTAATGCTGCCCTCTGTGTTTGTCAGTCTTGGATGGATCACTATTTACAGTGGAATATGTCAGAGTATCCAGGCGTGAAGACGGTTCGTTTCCCAGATGGCCAGATTTGGAAGCCAGACATTCTCCTCTACAACAGGTAAGCACAGTGGACAAAGGAGAAAAATGAGTTTATTTTTGGACGTGTTTAACAATCAAGCATATTTGAGTATTTTATAGCAATGCCAGTACATTATCTGTAACTTGGGACTGTGGATCCCCACGAGGCTTTGTAGGAAGCAGCTCTGTCCCATGTCCAGCGTTCTCTGTCCTGGCACGCAGGCCTGCAGCACCCAGCACACTGCCCCGGACGGCCATGTCCACAGGGCTGTGCATTATAGGTGTGTAGGTACTTGTGTGCATGTTGGCACTGAGACAGTTTTGCTTGTGGTCATACCTTTGCCCCTGAATGACAGCAGTTACAATCACAGCATGAGAAGTTGCTGGTCAACGGGACGCATGGCTGGAGTCCACTTTCTGGACCCAGGTCCTCATTTGATGCAGTGTCCTTTGGGCATTGGGAGAGCCCTGTGGGGCAGCTGGGCACAGGAGACTGTCATCTCTAGCCACACTCAGAAGCTTGTACCTGACAAAAGAAAGACAGATAGCAGTCATGTTCTAATAAATGTAGTCCTTCTCCTGAGGTCAGGAAAGGAAGGATTCATTAGTCATCCAAAGCTGTCTGATTTGTAGAGTGGAAGCCCAGAAGGCAGATATCCAGGTAGGGTAAATTTCTAGAAGCATTAAATTATTTGCTAAACTACATAGTCACAAAAGGGAACCCAGTGCCTTTCTTTCTAATAAGGCATAGGATGGGATAACCAGCTTAATATACAAGAAAGATATTTCCTAGTGATGGCTGCTGTCTCTGGTACAACCTGGACAAGAAGGAAGCCGAGTACCTTCCTGACTCAGGAAACAGTGATGCCATTGGCCACTGCCCACAGTCATCCCCCCCGGGACCAGCTGATGTGTTTGTCCTGCACTGGCTCCTTCCAGAAGGCTGGGTATTCCAAGTCTTGCTTTCCCTTTTAATTCTTTTTCTTTCTTACGGACATCACATTTCATTTGAATCATTGGGCCTGTCTCTAGAAGACTACACCTCTTCTGATTTGCTGCCACTCTTCAGTTTCTTAAATTAGTTCAGGCAGCTGAGCTTTGAAAGATGTCTCAGGTCAGAGTAAGTGATCCCAACTGAGTAGAAGCTCAGGAGTTCCCATGCCTTCTCCTTGGCTCATCTGTTTCCTGGGGGTGGCTATGTTAGTTGCCCAGGGCTGCCAGAACAAAATACCGCAGACTGGGTGACTTAAACAACAGAAATTTATTTTCTCAGAGAAATTTATTTGCTCTTGGAGGCTGCAAGTCCCAAATCCAGGTGTCTGCAGGGTTGGTTTCTCCTGAGGCCTCTCTCCTTGGCTTGCAGATGGCCACCTTCTCCCTATGTCCTCACAAGGTCTTCCCTCTGTGTGTGTCTGTGTCCTCATCTCTTCTTATAAAGACATTAGTCATGTTGGATTTGGGCCTATTCTAGTGACCTCATTTTAACTTAGTTACCTCTTTAAAGACTATCTCCAAATACAGTTTCACTCAGAGATACTTGGGCATGTGGATTAGGACTTCAACCGATGACTTTTGGGGGAACACAATTCAGCCTATTATAGGGGCATTGCCATTGACTGCTTAAGGACAAAGGGTTAGGATTGAACAAGTCTGGGTGTAAGTCTTAACTGTAATGTTTACTATGTCTGTAAGCCTCAGATTCCTCCTTTGCCCAGTGGGGGAAATGCCAACCTCGCAGAGTTTGGAAGGATGACTGCAGATGTACGTGGCATGCTTGGTTGGCACTTGGCAAAGAGTAAACATTCACTAATGGCAGTCGTGTGCTCACAGGCCTGATGATGAGGATTTCTGCTTCAAGTAAGATGGGTTTGACAATTTAAAAAAGAAATACCAATAGTGTTTTCCATTATTCTCAATTCAGTTTTTTTATCCGAAATCAAGAATAAATATTATAATATGGTAGGATCTTAAGAATGAGGCTTTAAGAGATGGGTCTTATGGCTTATCTGCAAGACCTTAAACCCCAATAAATAAAATGTTTGGAGTTCCTAATATTTTGGCTAATGAAGAGTTACCAAGTATTCTATACATACCTGAATTTCAAGGAGCAAAGATACAGTGGTCTCTGTCTGATGGATGACACCTGGGACCCGGCCCCCAGGAATAATGCATCCCCTTCTTCCTCTCCTGTATCCCCTGGAGCTCCAAATAACCATCTTCCTCCTGCCTCTCAGTCCTGTATCCCTATTGAATGAGTCCACCAGCCTCTGTCATGGGATCTGTAGAGGCTGCCTCCTCTTCTGCGTTAGTTTTCTTCCGAGAAATGAGATATAGGATTTTTTACCTGAAGTAACTGCTAACTATATGGCTGTGCGTCCACGTGAGCACAGCGAGGGCTAAGCAGGTTACGGAAGATATTGAAGCCAGTCGTAGACATGGTGCCAGTTATCTTTTGCTGCTTAACAAATTAACAAATGACCCTGAGCTTAGTGGCTTAAGGGAAAAACACAGCGCAGGTAATTTCTCGCCATGCCGTGGGCTGGCTGGGCCCGTGTGGCTGCTTGTCTGCTCCGTAAGATGCTGGTGGAAGGCAACGGGCCGGGGCTCAGATGAGCTGGGATGTGGGGATGCACCGCCAGGGCTGGCAGTGGTGGTGATGATGCCATGGGTGGGGGCTCAGCCGGGGCTGCACCTGTGCCAGCTCAGCTGTCTCCCCCCTCCCCGAAGGTCTTCCACGTGGCCTGGCGACACAGGAGAGGCAGGAAGTGGGGATTCTGGGGCCCTTAGGGACTGAGCGTGAGAAAGCAGTCAGCCCTTTACTTGGTGGTCCTGTTGGGCAGAGTAGATCTGGGCGCAGCCTGGAGGAGGGAGGAGAAATCAGCTGTCCCTTTATCCAGGGCACCAGGGAGGGAGGCAGGGAGGCTGCCCTGGGGAGACCAGCTGTCCAGGCTGAGAGGGGACAGTGATGACACAGGAAGGTCAGAGTAAAGATTGGGAGGAGTGGAAGGACCAAAACAGACGCGCATAATGAAGGAGCACTCAGCTCAGGGCGCCCTGTGGGGCTAGGAGGAGGGGGAGACGCAGGGTGACCCCGTTATCCCTGCCTCCATGGGCTAGCCTCCCTCCGCTGCCACTCCTCCTGCCCCAGGTGTGTGTGGGCCCCCCGCCACCCCCACCCCGCAGCCTCCTCTTCCACCTGCTGTCCGTCGGCTCAGGGATGTGCCCGGACTCCCACTGTTTACACGTGCCCCCTCTCGGCATGGGACAGTCACCCTTCTCTCTGCCCCCAGACCTCAACTCGACACCCCTTTGGCTCCAGACACCTCTCTCTGTCATGTGATCTCCTAGAAGGGTGTTCCTGTGCCCAGTAGCATGCAGGTTCTGCCCCCTCTCCTGGGCACCTGGAAAGCACCTGACTAATATTTGTGCACAGATGAGATGGAAGCACGGAGGGAGGGCCCAGGTGTGAGGAGGAGCAAAGGGGATGATCTTTGTGATGCCAGTGCCGCTAAGGACAGCAAAGGGAAGAAAGGAAGGAGAGAAATCATATTGGCAGCCTGGAAAATGTGAGACTGGGTGACTGAGTCCAGAAACTGACACAGGAAGTAGCAAAAACAGGCCTGAATTCAGTAAGATCCTAACCTTCCGATACTATTCTGTTATGGAGGATTTTGAGAGATGTTGATCTTGATGCTTTCCACCAGCCAGAGGGTCTCAGAATAGTACGTTTCCTCAGTGGGTGCATGTGATAGTTCATTATGTGTGTGTGATGGGGCTGGGCGCGCTTCCTTGAGGAGGGGACGTGTCGTCCTTCTGTGTGAGCCGTGGTTTGGAAGGGAGCATTGATTCAGGTCAGGGAGAAACATCACCAACATGTATGTTACATTTCTCCTTCTATTCCAGCTCAATTTTGTAGTCCAAGTGCAAGCCCCACGTGGTTTTTGAGATAGAATACATTTCCTGTGCTTTGAAGAGGCTGGGTCACTGCAAAACATCCATCTCTGCATCATTTCTGGGATGCACAGCTTTAGTTCCCTGAGGGATGGTGAACAAGTTACCACTGCTGGCCAGCTGGCTGTGTGGCTCTGAGGAGAGGACGGGCCCTGATAGAACCATCCCTGCTAGATACTGAGCCCAGTGGTTTCTTGGTTACTTTGTTCTGCTTTACTTTAAGCTTGCAGTTCAAGGATTTGTCTGAACACAATCTTGCTCAAAGTGAGTAGCAATTGTGGATGGCTTGTTACGATTTCCTCCCCTTTTTTGGTTTTTATCTTCTGTATGATTACGCTTATTGACGTTCTAGAATAGGGGATACAAATCAATAAAATGGTTGCCTCTGGGAGGGACATTTGACTGGAAAGGGGCATGAGGGAACTTTCTGAGGTAATGGGAGTGTCTGTATCTTGACTTCATGGTGATTATGTCACATGAATGTAATCTGCATCAAAATTCAATGAACCAGGACCTCCCTGGCGGCGCAGTGGTTAAGAATCCGCCTGCCAGTGCAGGGGACATTGATTCCATCCCTGGGCCAGGAAGGTCCCACATGCCGCAGAACACCTAAGCCTGTGTGCCACAACTACTGAGCCTGCACTCTAGAGCCTGCGAGCCACAACTGCTGAAGCCTGCATGCCTAGAGCTCATGCTCTGCAACAAGAGAAGCCACAGCAATGAGAAGCCCGTGCACTGCAATGGTTGAAGAGCAACCCCCACTCGCCACAACTAGAGAAAGCCTGCACTCAGCAACAAAGACCCAACACAGCCAAAAAAAAAAAAAAAATTCAATGAACCACACACCAAAAATCTGTGCTTTCTTCTTGTAAATTATAGATCAATTTGAAACGTGTAATAGGTTGAATAGCAGATGGTTCACAAATAAAGAGAAGATCAGTGAACTGGAAGACACATTTAAGTCATTTACACAGAATGTAGCAAAGGGATGCAAAAAGATGAAAAATAAGAGAAATGTCGCGACTTGGAGAATAGAGTGAGATGTCCTTAAAATGTTTAATTGGAGTCCAAGATAGAACTAATAGAGAAAACGAGGGAAAAGCAGTGTTTAAAGAAATAATGGCTGGGAATTTTCCAGAAATTATAAAAAATACGAATCATCAGGTAAAGGAACCCCAACCAATCCTAACTGGGACAAATGGTATTTATTGCAGTTCCTGTCTTTGCAGAACAAATCACTCCAAAATTTAAAATAAGAATCCTTGTGACCTCCCCCCCTCACTGCGGGTCAGGGATTTGGGGAGGGGTCCAGCCCGGTGCTCTGACTCCAGGTCTTGTGAAGTTTCAGCCCAGTGCTGGCTGGGGCAGCAGTCAGCGAGGAGCCTGACTGGGGCATCCCAACAACCCAGATGGCTGGCAAATTGATTTTGGCCCTCAGTTGGGAGCCTTAATTCTTATGCACGTGAGCTTCTTAATGGATTGCATGTCCTCCTGGTATGGTGGCTGGCTTCCCTCAGAATGAGTCACGCAAGAGACTGACCAGGGAAAAGCTATAATGCCTGTGGGCGGAATGAAAGGCCTGGCTGGTATCAGCATCGCTTTTCAGAGGAAAGCCTGAGCTCCAGCAACGTCTTGGCCACCCCTGCACTGTGCAACCGTGGGCGGCTGCCTCAGCCTCTCCAGGCTTCTCAGTTCTTGAGCTGTTTCTTCAGAAAATCCCATGACAATAATGGAATCTTTGTTGATGAAGGTAATTTGCCGATGTTTTTGTTGGCTCTGTATTTTTAGGACAGCGAGGGGTGTCAACCATCTCTTTCTCACAGGCTGTGCAAAACCACATTTGCACCTAAGCCTGTGTGCCACAACTACTGAGCCTGCACTCTAGAGCCTGCGAGCCACAACTCGCAGGTGTCTGCAGGCACCTGTCTGGCTCCGAGGCTGCAAGCCTCTGGCTCCAGCCCTCTTTCTGTCACATGTTCCCCTGACCCTGTGGCTGATGGCAGACCCTGGGGAGAGGGCAGTGCATGCAGTGTGATCCAGCCCGAGAGGGCTTGTAATTGTGCTGATCAGTGAGTCACCAGTGAAATAGAATTTATTCTCTTCCCAAGTGTCTTAAATTCCCTTAGAAATCAAGACAAGGATTCAAGTGCACATTGTCTGAGAGAGGACATGAGACCAGGGAGGGAGGGAAACGAATATAGGATGCGTCAAAAGCTACTGCTGTGGGCAACAGGGCCCATTCCCACCGGGGACATCCGGGATGTTTATCTGCCAACCGCCTTCTGTCCTAGGTTGACAGCTGCTTCCAGGGGTATCATTCCGTTTGCCTGTCCCATGCACAAACCAGAGCCTCGGTCAGGGCTGCCGATTCTTGGCATGGGCAGCTGTCAGGGCCTCAGGCATGGACAGGACAGCTGTCAGCATGGTCAGCTCAGTGCAGGTGAGTGGCCCACTGAAGTTCTAGTCGTCTTCACCTTGGCCTGATTGGAGGTCCAATCCCAGCTCCTGGGGGCAGGGCAGCAGTGACGTGAGTGATGGGAAAGCATCTTGGGACTCAGGCAAAGTGGAGGAGGCAGGCAGGTGGCAAAGGTAACAGAGACCAGCTGGGACCTGCATCCTTGTGAGTGGCAGTTGCTCCCCTGGGCAGCATGTGTTGTCATGGTATCACAGTGGTCCACGTGTGGGATGGGATCTTAGGGAGTGAATCTCTTAGACTCAGTGCTGTCGCTGCTATTGGCTCCACAAGGAGGTTCCCAGGTTGATGCTCCCAGGCCCATCACACAGCCGTGGCTGGTCTGGTGGTGGGGGTCAGGGCAGGAGGCATCACTGAAAGGATGTCAGTGGCAGCTCTTGTTACGGCAGGAAACTCCAGTTGAGCAAAGGTAATTTTCAGCTTTGGATCTTAGAGAAGGAGGCTTTAGGGTGTGCTGTAATAGCATCTGAATTATCAAATCTTCTGACCTAACCTGGAGGGAGGCTGTTTGTAGATAAGGTGAGGTGAGAAGAGGGCGGAGCAGTTTTTAGGAAGTGAGTGGATGAACTTTGTCCATCCAAACCTCCCCCTTCTCACCCCTGCCACTGTTGATGTTTGTTTTTCGTTTGTCTCTTCACTCAACCGATATTTAATGAAGGCTTACATGCTGTTATCACACAGTGTTCTAGGATCTGAGGACATTGCAGTGATCAAGATGGACAGCCCTCTAGGGGAAGGGAGAGACGGAGGGGAGAGCATGCATCAGGTTTTTGGGGCTTTGATAATTGGGGAGAGAGCCTCACATGTGCTGGAGCCAGAGGTGGGGTGTGAGACCAGCAGAATGGCTAGAGGGAGGCTGTGGAAGAAGTCAGAGCATCAGGGAGGCAGATGCTCTTGGCAGAAGGAACAGGTGCACAGGCCTGTCAGGAAAGGTTGTGAAAGGCTTTGAAATGCTTTGATCATCATCATAAAATAAATTAAATGGTGAAGGAGAGAAAGATGAGTGGGAGTCTATGACATCTCCGTGTGAGGTCACCTGCACCCTCTAGGCTATCAGATGCTCTAGTAGACTCAGTAGGTCATGGTCTTTGAACTACCTTTCACCTTTGTAAGTTCTAGAACCAGTAGTGGTGGAGATGATTCCAGTCCATAGAGAAGCAAATGGATTCTGTCTGGTGGACTCTTCTGTGAATAGATGGGATCAGCATTCCTGGTCACCAGTGTCCATGTCTGCTCTTTGGTTGCTCCTTAGAATTGGTCTTCGATGCCTTGCTGTTGCCCTCATTACCTAATGACTGAAAAAAAAAAATCTTTGACACATGTTCATTTTATATTTGTGTAAGTATCATGATTTTATCTTTTTAAAATGTATCTTTTTTTGATCAACCTGAGGCGGGAACTTGTCATCTAGATCTCTCCTCGGAACAGAAGGGGCCAGGGTGGCAGTAGTGGCAGGGGAGAGGCTCAGAGACACTGGAGGTGCCGCCCAAGTCTCCCAGGTCTTGGCTTTTACTTTGAATGAGACAGGAGAGCCTCTGAGCCTCTTGGTAAAATGGCATTTCCTTTTTTTGCTCTGAATAACTGTCAAAATCCTAATTCATATTCTCCTTTTGACTTGCTAGCAGCTGATTCCCATCCCATGGTTATTTGTCTGGAAGTTATTATCTGTTCTTCTCTGCTTGCACACTCCTCCCAGCTTACGGCAGTGGACGTGTTTGACCTCTGTCATTTCCTCCAGCATCTTGGTAAAATCAGGGGACAGAGGGCACGTGGACGTGCATCCTCATTCAGCTGCTGGGATCCCAGAGACCCAGCTGCCTCATTCTGACTTGGAGCCCAGCCTTTCTGCACAGCATGGACTGTCACTAGCCGACCTTTAGTGCCCCTGCTTTGCTCCACTCTTTCTGCAAAGGGCTGGGTGGCTTCAAAGTCTGTGTTAGCATCCACGTTTCTCAGGGCAGGAAACTGGTGCCTGGAGAGGTTCAGCCACTTGCCCGAGGTTACCCAGAAGGGCATGCTTGACTCTGGAATGTGATGTACTTGCTTCTAGCTGTGCTTTTAGAGCTCTTGTGTTTTATTTTTCTACAAGTTAGACAAAGTGGAATCACTCCTCTCGCTTCCTGAGAATCAACTCCACTTTCACACCTTCTCTGGCCACTCTGTCTCAGCCTTTTTTTCTTGCACTCTGGAAGGCGTGAGCCTGTCTCCTCCCAATTTCAGAGCCGCTGGGGGATTTTCATACATCGCTTCTTGCTGATCTTTCCTCAGCATCCGACAGCCGAATTTTCCTGGACCAAATCCCTTGCCAGCCAGCGTGGAATGACAAAATGCAAACTGCTGGGTGAGAGTTAGAGTAGAATTTCAAACAGAGAGCCGGGCGCTGCAGCCAGCTGGGTTTTCTAGGGATAGCTTTGTATCCAGGGCTGCCCCGGCAAGACTCTCTTCCTACCTGTGGCGCCAGGCCAGCCCATGGAGTCCCCCACCCCCTGCACCCTGAGGGCTGCAAGACCCATCCAGCCCAAGAGCCTGGCTTTGGGAGTTGAGCTTATTGATCTTCGTGATATCAGACATGGAGCCCACTCAGCTGTAAGGGTCTGTGTAGTAAATACGTGAGACAGGAATTCAAGGGGGAGTTCAGTCATCCTCAGGAGCCTCCTGAGGGAAGGGAGAGGCCAAGGTCAGCCCTCACGCTGCCCCCCTCTCAGCCTGCTGTGGGGTCCCTGTGGGATCTCCACTGCCTACCCAGGCTGTGGGCCATCTGTACAGAGGAAGGAGAACATAGGAAGTGGTGACTGACAGGGACAAGACATGGGGGCCGGGTGCTGGTCCTCCCCCGAAGCCCGGGACTTCAGCTGTGCAGGGGCTGGGTCAAGCTGAGTGTGCCTATGGCATGCGTCAAAATCTGGAGGAACTGGGCTGTGGGGCAGGGTCTCTGGGCTGGTGTGTAGCCGATGCTGTCTGTGCAGCTCAGGGGAATCTTCTGAGGACACACCTTCACTGCCCTTGAGTCGTTTGTAATCAGTTACACATTACTTCATCCTGGTGGGCGACCTGATCTGATTCCTGATTGCAGTGAAGCCACGTGGAATTACTCTCCCTCACTCGCAATTAAGGAAACTGTTTCTGAGACACAGGACCAAGGCCTTGACTCCCAAACCTTTGACTTTTCCCAGCACTTGACAGTCTTGTCATGGGTATAAGACAGGGGTTCAGAAGATCATCTTACAGAGCAGATGATGTGAGTCAGGGGTCGGGCAAGATCTGGAGGAGAGAGACCCTCATCCAGTGGCAGTGGGGAGAAGTTGTTCCTGGGAAGGGGGCCAGACGGGACCTGTCTGCCAGGGGCAGTCCTGGCGCAGCTGTTAACTGTGCCTTTTTCACTTCTAAGAGTGGCCCAGCTTAGATAATAATGTATGTGGTCCTCTCACTTAGGACAGGTGGCTACAGGGAGGCAACAGTTAAGTGAAGACCTGGAAGCCAACAGGATAGGGCACCTCAGGGAGAAACACTAGGTGAGGCCATAGCACGGAGCTCTTAGGGGGGGACCGTGGGTGACAGTCTTGGAAGGGAACAAATGTTGCAGGACCCCCAAAACATTGCTTTTATTTAATTCACGGGAGGGGGTAAAGAACAGAATAGGCCAGGATGAAGTACAGTAAGGCATTCAGACCAGTCCAGCTGGGCTTCTCCTCCAGGACTCTGCCCTTGATGTCCAGTGCAGTTGTTGCCTCTGGGATGCTGTGGGCCTCAGAGGACTTGGTGTTTCTTAGCATTACATCACGTGCAAATCCAGTTTAACACTCAGGTTCCTCCCCTCTGGCCAGCGAGCTCCGTCAAAAGAACCACGTACTATTCACATCTTTGATTCCTAAAAGTAAATGTGGCAAACAGCACATGGAAGGCATCAAATTAGAGCGAGTGGATGCAGTGTTGGGGGCTGTGACCCTGGTACGGTAGGGAATCGCTGGAGGCCTTAGTGCTTAGCACTCACAGCTCTGGATTAAGAGATCCATTCCCAACAGCAATAAACAAAAAATAAGTGAACTCTGGTTGTTTGGGGCAGGGGTGAGGGGTATGGGTCATAAAATGCAAATATCTAGAGTTTATCATTCTCTTTTCTCCTTCACTTTCCCTATCAATCTATCATGAAGGATTATCCAATTTAATCTACTCAAGTTATCTTTTAGCATGATTTACGGTCTTTTATTGAAGATAAACTAAACCTTCTTAATCAGATCTTTTTGTTACTCTCATTGTGTATCACTGTGGCTTTGGGTTCCATACTGGAAGATTACACATGCATTCTATTCTAGTTTTTTCTCATGCTTTTTGCTTTTCATTTTGTGGGTTTTTCTTTTTAACTTAAATTTTTTTAATGGTGCAAGGTAAGAGTCTAACTTTACTTTCCTTTAAAGGGTAGAAAATGATTCTAACATGATGTCCTAAACATTCTGTCTTTTTCCTCCTGAATTGAAATGGGATAGTTGTATTCCTCTATTCCGTATCAGTAGCCTACTTAGTGCTAAGGAGAGAAACAAAAAGAGACATATATTTTGAATAACATGCTGAAATATTAAAATATCCAAAATATAGGGAAGACCTTTAGAAGCCCTCAAAGTGAAAGATTACAGTAACAAGAAACAAATTTGGGCTAAGTTAATAAGGTCTTACTCAAATATTAGAGGGAAATTATTATTATTTTTTAACATCTTTATTGGAGTATAATTGCTTTGCATTGTTGTGTTAGTTGCTGCTGTATAACAAAGTGAATCAGTTATACGTATACACATATATCCTCATATCCCCCGCCTCTTGCGTCTCCCTCCCACCCTCCCTATCCCAGCCTTCTAGGTGGAAACAAAGCACCCAGCTGATCTCCTTGTAATGTGCAGCTGCTTCCCACTAGCTATCTATTTTACATTTGATAGTGTATATATGTCCATGCTACTCTCTCACTTCGTCCCAGCTTCCCCTACCCCCTCCCCATGTCCTCAAGTCCATTCTCTTCCTCTGCGTCTTTATTCCTGTCCTGTCCCTAGGTTCTTCGTAACCTTTTTTTTTTTTTAGATTCCATATATATGTGTTAGCATACGGTATTTGTTTTTCTCTTTCTGACTTACTTCACTCGTATGACAGACTCTAGATCCATCCACCTCACTACAAATAACTCAGTTTTGTTTCTTTTTATGGCTGAGTAATATTCTGTTGTATATATGTGCCACACCTTCTTTATCCATTCATCTGTCAATGGACATTTAGGTTGCTTCCATGTCCTGGCTATTGTAAATAGTGCTACAATGAACATTGTGGTATATGTCTCTTTATGAATTTTGTTTTTTTCAGGGTATATGCCCAGTAGTGGGATTTCTGGGTCATATGGTAGTTATGTATTTAGATTTTAAGGAAATTCCATACTGTTCTCCATAGTGGCTGTATCAATTTACATTCCCACCAACAGTGCAAGAGGGTTCCCTCTTCTCCACACCCTTTCCAGCATTTATTGTTTCTAGATTTTTTGATGATGGCCATTCTGACCGGTGTGAGGTGATACCTCATTGTAGTTTTGATTTGCATTTCTCTAGTGATTAATGATGTTGAGCATTCTTTCATGTGTTTGTTGGCAATCTGTATATCTTCTTTGGAGAAATGTCCGTTTATGTCTTCTGCTCATTTTTGGATTGGGTTGTTTGTTTTTTGGATATTCAGCTGCATGAGCTGTTTGTATATTTTGGAGATTAATCCTTTGTCAGTTGCTTCCTTTGCAAATGTTTTCTCCCATCCTGAGGGTTGTCCTTTCATCTTGTTTATGGTTTCCTTTGCTGTGCAAAAGTTTTTAAGTTTCATTAGGTCCCATTAGTTTTATTTTTGATTTTATTTCCATTTCCTTAGGAGGTGGGTCAAAAAGGATCTTGCTGTGATTTATGTCATAGAGTGTTCTGCCTATGTTTTCCTCTAAGAGTTTGATAGTGTCTGGCCTTACATTTAGGTCTTTAATCCATTTTGAGTTTATTTTTGTGTATGGTGTTAGGGAGTGTTCTAATTTCATTCTTTTACATGTAGCTGTCCAGCTTTCCCAGCACCACTTATTGAAGAGGCTGTCTTTTCTCCATTGTATTTTTATATTCTTGTCTCCTTTATCAAAGATAAGGTGAGCATATGTGCATGGGTTTATTTCTGGGCTTTCTATCCTGTTCCATTGATCTATATTTCTGTTCTTGTGCCAGTACCATACTGTCTTTTTTTTTTAAATTAATAATTAATTAATTTATTTTTGGCTGTGTTGGGTCTTTGTTTCTGTGCGAGGGCTTTCTCTAGTTGCGGCAAGTGGGGGCCACTCTTCATCGTGGTGCGCGGGCCTCTCACTATAGCGACCTCTCTTGTTGAAGAGCACAAGCTCCAGGCGCGCAGGCTCAGTAGTTGTGGCTCACGGACCCAGTTGCTCCGCGGCCTGTGGGATCTTCCCAGACCAGGGCTCGAACCCGTGTCCTCTGCATTGGCAGACAGATTCTCAACCACTGCGCTACCAGGGAAACCCCATACTGTCTTGATTACTTTAGCTTTGCAGTATAGTATGAAGTCTGGGAGCCAGATTCCTCCAGCTCCATTTTTCTTTCTCAAGATTGGTTTGGCTATTCAGGGCCTTTCGTGTTTCCATACAAATTGTGAAATTTTTTGTTCTAGTTCTGTGAAAAATGCCATTGGTAGTTTGATAGGGATTGCATTGAATCTGTAGATTGCTTTGGGTAGTATAGTCATTTTCACAATGTTGATTCTTCCAATCCAAGAACATGGTATATCTCTCCATCTGTTTGTATCATCTTTAATTTCTTTCATCAGTGTCTTATAGTTTTCTGCATACAGGTCTTTTATCTCCTTAGGTAGGTTTATTCCTAGGTATTTTATTCCTTTTGTTGCAGTGGTAAATGGGAGTGTTTCCTTAATTTCTCTTTCAGAGTTTTCATCATCATTAGTGTACAGAAATGCAAGAAATTTCTGTGCATTAATTTTGTATCCTGCTACTTTACCAAATTCATTGATTAGCTCTAGTAGTTTTCTGGTAGCATCTTTAGGATTCTCTATGTATAGTATCATGTCATCTGCAAACAGTGACAGCTTTACTTCTTCTTTTCTGATTTAGATTCCTTTTATTCCTTTTCTTCTCTGATTGCTGTGGCTAAAACTTCCAAAACTATGTTGAATAATAGTGGTGAGAGTGGGCAACATTGTCTTATTCCTGACCTTAGTGGAAATGTTTTCAGTTTTTCCGCATTGAGAACAATGTTGGCTGTGGGTTTGTCATATATGGCCTTTATTACGTTGAGTTAAGTTCCCTCTATGCCTACTTTCTGGAGAGTTTTTATCATAAACGGGTGTTGAACTTTGTTAAAAGCTTTTTCTGCATCTATTGAGATGATCATGGTTTTTCTCCTTCAGTTTGTTAGTATGGTATATCACATTGATTGATTTGCATATATTGAAGAATCCTTGTATTCCTGGGATAAACCCCAGTTGGTCATGGTGTATGGTCCTTTCAATGTGCTGCTGGAATCTGTTTGCTAGTATTTTGTTGGGGATTTTTGCATCTATGTTTATCAGTGATATTGGCCTGTAGTTTTCTTTTTTAGTGACATTTCTGTCTGGTTTTGGTATCAGGGTGATGGTGGCCTCATAGAATGAGTTTGGGAGTGTTCCTCCCTCTGCTATCTATTGGAAGAGTTTGATAAGGATAGGTGTTAGCTCTTCTCTAAATGTTTGATAGAATTCGCCTGTGAGGTAATCTGGTCCTGGGCTTTTGTTTGTTGGAAGATTTTTAATCACAGTTTCAATTTCAGTGCTTGTGATTGGTCTGTTCATATTTTCTATTTCTTCCTAGTTCAGTCTCAGCAGGTTGTGCATTTCTAAGAATTTGTCCATTTCTTCCAGGTTGTCCATTTTACTGGCATAGAGTTGCTTGTAGTAATCTCTCATGATCCTTTGTATTTCTGCAGTGTCAGTTGTTACTTCTCCTTTTTCATTTCTAATTCTATTGATTTGAGTCTTCTCCCTTTCTTTCTTGATGAGTCTGGCTAATGGTTTATCAATTTCGTTTATCTTCTCAAAGAACCAGCTTTTAGTTTTATTGATCTTTGCTATCGTTTCCTTCATTTCTTTTTCATTTATTTCTGATCTGATCTTTATGATTTCTTTCCTTCTGCTAACTTTGGGTTTTTTGTTCTTCTCTCTCTTGAGTGCTTTAGGTGTAAAGTTAGCTTGTTTATTTGAGATATTTCTTGTTTCTTGAGGTAGGATTGTATTGCTGTAAACTCCTCTCTTGGAACTGCTTGTGCTGCATCACATAGGTTTTGGGCCGTCGTGTTTTTATTGTCATTTGCTTCCAGGTATTATTTGATTTCCTCTTTGATTTCTTCAGTGATCTCTTGCTTATTAAGTAGCGAACTGTTTAGCCTCCATGTGTTTGTATTTTTTACAGTTTTTTTCCTGTACTTGATAACTAGTTTCATAGTGTTGTGGTTGGAAAAGATACTTGATATGATTTCAATTTTTTTAATTTACTGAGGCTTGTTTTGTGACCCTAGGTATGATCTATTCTGGAGAATTTTCCATGAGCACTTGAGAAGAAAGTGTATTCTGTTGTTTTTGGATGGAATGTCCTATAAATATCAATTAAGTTCATCTTGTTCAATGTATCATTTAAATCTTGTGTTTCCTTATTTATCTTCATTTTAGTTGATCTGTCCATTGGGGAAAGTGGGGTGTTAAAGTCCCCTACTATGAATGTGTTACTGTCGATTTCCCCTTTTATGGCTGTTAGCATTTGCCTTATGTATTGAGGTGCTCTTATGTTGGGTGCATGTATATTTACAATTGTTATATCTTCTTCTTGGATTGATCCCTTGATCATTATGTAGTGTCCTTCTTTGTCTCTTGTAATAGTCTTTATTTTAAAGTTTATTTTGTCTGATATGAGAATTGCTACTCCAGCTTTCTTCTGATTTCTGTTTGCATGGAATATGTTTTTCCATCCCCTCACTTTCAGTCTGTATGTGTCCCTGGGTCTGAAGTGGGCCTCTTGTAGACAGCATATATACGGTTCCTGTTTTTGTATCCATTCAGACAGTCTGTGTCTTTTGGTTGGAGCATTTAGTCCATTTACATTTAAGGTAATTATCGATATGTATGTTCCTATTACCATTTTCTTAATTGTTTTGGGTTTGTTATTGTAGGTCTTTTCCTTCTCTTGTGTTTCCTGCCTAGAGAAGTTCCTTTAGCATTTGTTGTAAAGCTGCTTTGGTGGTGATGAATTCTCTTAAACAGTTATGCACCCAGCACAGGAGCACCTCAATACATAAGGCCAATAATAATATCTAGTGTATTCCAAAATGTAGATATCACATGGCTTCTGTTCTCTCATCACAAAGCTCTAAAAGTAGAATTTATCAACAAAGCGATAGTAATACAATAATATGTATATATGTATGTATAATGTCCACTTAATTTTTTTAAAAAAACACTCTTAAATTAATCTTGGCTATAGGAACTTTTAAGAAGTGTCTTTTAAAGAATGAATAAAAATGAGTATGAACATGTCAAGACCAGAGACAGATGCCAAAGTCGTGTCTAAAGATAAGAAAACAAGGAAGTTTGAAATTTGATTAATTAATCCTATACCTCAAAAAGTTAGCAAATGCATATCAGAAGAAACTGGGAGAAACTAGGATGAATTAGTAAAGACATACCAGAAATGATTTTTAGAAGGCATAAAACAAACACACATTTAAAAAAAAGAAAATTCAAAACTAAAATCTAGTTCTTTGAAAACGTCAAAAAAGTGAATGAATGAAAGAACATATGTATAAATTGAACATCTGGTTGAAATGGGTACTTTTTGAGGGAAATAAAAATTACTAAGTATACCTAAAAAGTAGAAAATCAGAATAGACTTAAAAATACATAAAAATGGAAAAGGTAGGCAAATATATACATTTAAAAGTTACATTTTTACATTTGAATTTTACATCTTCAAAGAATAGATAAATATACATTATATAAATTGTTCTAGAACATGATAAAAGATAGAAGATTTATAAAGATAGATATTAAACAGATACTAACAGGTATTAAACATGACAAAGACGTCTGAATAGAACTATTGACAAATCTTATGTGTAAATATGAATGCAGATACCCTAAAAGAATACTGACAGATGAATTCCAGCAGTGCACTAAGTGAAAAATACCAAATAATTTTTATCCCAGGTAGGCAAGGATGGATTAACTTGGTAGATTTACTAATGCAAGTCACGTTAATTTGTATCCATGTTAAAGAAGGAAACAAATTAACAGACAGAAAAAATATTAAATTCAGCTCTAATTCTTGATTTAAAACATTATAAACCAAGACTAGAAGAAAACTTTCATAATTGGATAAATACAATCCACAAGAAAACTGCAGTAAACATAAACTAATAGTTGAGAAGTTAGATCCACATCCAAGTCAGACATAAGGCAAAGATGCCAGATATCCCTCCTGTCAGCAGTCTGCTGGAGGGTGTAGCCAGAGCACGACAAGAAAAAATTGAAAATAAGAGATCTAAATATAGCAGGAAGACACAACACTGCTGTTACTTCTAGTTGATTATTGACTTAAAAATAGAATCTGCTGACAAACTTGGAGCTAAATAGAGTTGAGCAAGGAAGACGAGATAATAGCTGAGCTACACATCAGTGACTAACAAAGAAGCAAAATGGAAAACAGGATCTCATTTACAATAGTGAGCATAACCGTGAAATACTAAGGGATAAATCTGGGACAAATGCACCAGCCCGTGAGAGCTGAATTTAACAATTATTCTGTCTCTGTTAAGATTATGTCTTTGCTTCCTTGTCTAACGTGGATATGTAGTGAATTGCATTAGTAAGTCTACTGGTTTCATCCACCTTTGCCTATCCAGGATAAAAACTCACCAAATCATCTGAAAGAATGTGCAACCAGAAGTGCCATTGCTGTGGGGGACCAGGTTTCGGGACCAGGGTCTAGATACGCTCTGCCCCCATGTAAGCCATGTCTGCAGTCCTTCTGCACCAGGTCAGAGTGTTCATGAGGAGACATTCAATGGGCTTTAAAAACTCCCAGGCTGCTCAGAGGTTTCTTTGGTATGGTCCTCTGAGTCCTTGCAAACCATGTGGGTACTCTCAATCTTCCGGCTCATTTTGACTTTTCTGATTTGATTTTCTGGCTTCTGCTCTGCTTAAGAAACTCCCAAGTACTTGTTAGCAATGGGGGCTTCATCTCTACCTCCCTCAGGGTGCGATACAGCAGGTTTGGAGTACAGCTGAGGAATCTGCTACAAGTTGTCTATGGACCAAACTTTGAAAGACTCTGACCTGCTGGGCACAAATACCAACTTACATATCTTTAATTAGGTGGAAACTAGGAGGAATTTGGGGGGGTTGATGTCATGATTTTCAGCCCATACAATAACCTTAATTAAATTCTTGTCTCCCTCTTGCTGTCCAGAGAGAGAGACCAACTGAATGATGAAGGATGCTCACGACATTGGTGCCCTATGGCAAAAGAACAAATGGGAACTTGATTCTAACCATCTGACTGCTTCTCCCTGGTACTTACCTAGGTATTCTCATTTTCCCAGGGTGCATTAATGCTTTAGGGAATTATTACAGGATTCCTTAAGCATTTTGTAATCAACAGGCAGGATATGTTATGGCTATAACATAGGTCCTTTGATGTTCTCAGTAAGCAGAACATAGGATGGGTTCCATTTTATAGACTTCCAGTGGGTGCCTCTAAAGGCTTGTGGCAGGTGGCATCTGGGTTTGAAGGTGACAGTTCTTTCTGACCTTCCAGTGGACATTGTCACATTCTTTTTATCTTGGCTTTGTTGACCTTTTTACCTCATTTATTGTGAAAGCCAACTTCAGATTGAGAGCAAAAAAAAAAAAAAAAGTCTTCATGGTTCAAAAGAGCAGTATCATGGCCATTACAAAGTCAAATTGCTTCATTTCTATCCTCCCTTCCCTAAACAGCTAAATATCATTTTATATATCTGTCAGTCCATCCATTTAATACATTTTGATGTGGTTATAATGACTGCATTTTTCAGTAATTATAAACATTTTCTATGTTTCTATGGGCACTTCCTAATTATAATTTTCATGGTAACATAAGATTTCATTGAGATGATGTATTTTAATTGACCATTATTTGATATTTGGTGTCTTAATTTTTTAAAAAAATTCTAAAATGGATTACTAATAACCTGCTGTATAAAAAAGTAAATAAAATAAAATTCAAAAATTCAAAAAAATAAAGTGCTTATTAAGAATATTAAAAAACAAAAAAAATTCTACTTTTTATTTTGAAATTATAGATTCACAAAAAAACAGAGAAAAATGTACAGGGAGGTACATCTTCCTATCCTTCCCAGTCTTCCCCAGTGGTAACATTTTAAATAAGTCCAGTAAAATGTCATAACCGAGAAATTGACATTGGTACAATCCACAGAGTTTATTCAGGTTTCACCCATTTTACGTATGTGCATTTGTGTGTGTGCATAATTCTAAGCAATTTCATCACATGTGTAGATTTGTGTAACTCCTCCTACAGTTAAGCTGTGGCACATACTCATAGGATATCCATCTCTAGATTTATGGCATTTCAGTAATATTATATAAATGGATCTGTACGGTATGTAACCCCTTGAGAGTGGCTGAATAGCATTCCATGGTATAGATGTACAACATTTGTTTAAATATTTATCGATTGAAGGACATTTGGGGAGTTTACAGTTTTTAGGTATTATAAATCTACCATGAAGATGCATGTACAGGTTTTTAGGTGAACATAAGTTTTTATTTTTCTGGTATAAATTACACAAGAGTATAATTGCTGGGTTGTATAATACATAAATGTTTAGTTTTCTAAAAACACTGTCATACCCTTTTTCAGAGCACATGTACCATTTACGTTCTCCTCAGAAATACATGACTCAAGTTACACTGCCTCTTCACAAGGATTTCATGTTTCCATTATTTATTACTTTGGTCATTTTGTTAGGTATGTAGTAATATCGCATTGTGGTTTTGCATTTCCACAAGGGCTAATGATGTTGAACATTTTCCATGTATTTATTAGTTATGCATATCCTCTTTAATCAAGTATCTGATCATTTCTTTTGCCTTTTTTCTAATTTGATTGTTGCTGGGTTTTGTTATTATTTATTTTTTACTATTAGTTTCGAGAGTTCTTTATATATTCTGTGAGTCTTCAGATATGTGTTGAAAATATTTTTTATCCTTCTATAGCTTGTCTTTCCATATTCTTTTTGTTTTTGAATTTTATTTTATTTATTTTTATATGGCATCTTTTCATATTCTTAACTGGATTTTTCACAAAGCAAATTAAAAAAAAATTATATACATGAAATCTACTTGATGGATTGTGTTTAGGTGTCAAGTCTAAGAAATCTTAGCCTACACCTATGTCCTGAAGATTTTCTCCTGTTTCCTTCTGAGTTTTATAGTTTTAAGAGGTACATTTAAGTCTGTGATTCATTCTGAGTTAATTTTTGTGAATTCTTGTATAATATGTGAGGCTTAGGTCAAAGTTCTTTTCACCCATGGTTTTCCAATTGCTCCAACTCCATTCTTTGAAAAGGCTATATTTCTCATTTGAATTGCCTCAGATCCTTGATAAAGTCAGTTGCTCAGATCTGTGTGGGTTTACTCTTGGGCTCTCTGTTCTGTTCTATCGATCTGTGTCTGTCCCTCTACCAATGCAATACTGCCCTGTTTGCTTTGGCTTTAAGTAAGGCTTAACATTAAATAGAGTTTTTCCTCTTAGTTTATTCTTCTTTTACAAAATTGTTTTAGATCTTTTAGTTTCTTTGCCTGTCTCTATAAATTGAGAATGACCTTGTCCATGTCTACAAAAATCTTACTGGAATTTTGATAGGAACTTTGTTAAACCTACAGATTATTTTGGGGAGAATTGGCATACTATGTTGACTCTCCCAACGTGTGATTGTGTTTTATCTCTTGTTTAAATCTTCTATGATTTCTTTCATGGGTATTTTGTAATTTTCAGCATACAGGTCCTGTTCATGTTTTGTTAGATTTATATTTAAGAGTTTCATTTTTTTAGCAATTATAAATGGTATTGAATATTCAGTTTCCATAGTTACTAATATATAGACATACAATTGATTATTTGTTTATTATATAAATTTTGGGTGTACATTATAATCTGACATCTGTATACACTTCAAAGTGATCACCACTACAAGTCTAGTTACCATCAATCACTATACAGTTGACCCACTTCACTCATTTTGCCCATTCCCCAAGCCCCCTTTCCCTCTGGTAACCGCTAATCTGATCTCTGTACCTTTGAGTTTGTTTTTGCTTTATTTTGTTTGTTTATTTATTTACTTTTTAGATTCCACACATGAGTGAAATCATACGGTATTTGTCTTTCTTTGTCTGACTTATTTCACTTAGCATAATACCTTCAAGGTCCATCCATGTTGTTGCAAATGGCAGGATTTCGTTCTTTTTTTAATGGCTGAGTAGTATTCCAGTGTGTGTGTGTGTGTGTGTGTGTGTGTGTGTGTGTCTTCTTTATCCATTTATCCAGTGATGGACACTTAGGTTGTTAGGATATCTTGGCTATTGTAAATTATGCTGCAATGAATGTAGAAGTGCATGTATCTAATCAGATTAGTGTTCTTGTGTTATTTGAATAAATAACCAGAAGTGGAACAGCTGGACCATATGATGGTTCTAGTCTTAAGTTTTTAAAGAGTCTCCTTACTGTTTTCCATAGTGATTGTACCAATTTACAGTCCCACCAACAGTGTACAAAGATTGCCTTTCATCCACATTCTCTCCAACGTTAGTTATTTCTTGTCTTTTCAATGATGGCCATTCTGGCAGGTGTGAGATGATATGTCACTGTGCTTTTGATTTGCATTTCCCTAATAATTAGTGATGTTGAACATTTTTTCCATGTGCCTGTTGGTCATCCCTATGTCTTCTTGGAAAAATGTCCATTCAGATCCACTGCCTATTTTTAATTGGGCTGTTTTGTTGTTGTTGATTTGTGTGAGTTCTTCATATATTTTTTGATATTAACCCCTTATCAGATATATGATTTGCAAATATCTTTTCCCATTCAGGAGGTTGCCTTTTTTATTTTGATGATGCTTTTCTTTGCTCTTCAGAAGCTTATTGGTTTGATGTAGTCCCATTTGTTTATTTTCACTTTTGTTCCTCTGGTCTTTGGAGTCAGATCCACAGAAACATCACTAAGGCCAATGTTACTGAGGTTGCCACCTATGTTTTCTGTTTGTTTTTAGGAATTTTATGGTTTCAGGTCCTACATTGAAGTCCTTAATCCATTTGAGTTAATTTTTGTTATGATGTAAGATAGTGGTCTAGTTTTATTGTTTTGCATGTGGCTGCCCAGGTTTTCCACCATTTATTGAAGAGACTATCATTTCTCCATTATATGTTCTTTGCTCCTCTGTTGTAAATAGGTGGTCTGTATATGTGTGAGTTTATTTTGGGCTCTCAATTCAAGTTCCATTGACTTGTGTGTCTGTTTATGTACCAGTACCATACTGTTTTGATTGCTATAGCTTTGTAGTATAGTTTGAAATCAGGGCTCATGATATCTCTAGCTTTCTTCTTCTTTCTCAAGATTGTTTTGGTTATTCATGATCTTTTGTGGTTCCATACAAATTTTAGAATTCTTTTTTCTAGTTCTGTGAAATATGATATTAGAATTTTGATAAAGATTGCATTGAATCTGTACATTGCTTTAGGTAATATGGACATTTAAACAATATTAATTTCTCTAATCCATGAACATGGAATAACTTTCCATTTATTTGTGTCTTCTTCAGTTTCTCTCATTAGTATCTTATAGTTTTCAGTGTACAGGTTTTCATCTGCTTAGTTAAATTTATTCCTAGGTATAGTATTCTTTTTGATGCAGTTGTAAATGGGGTTGTTCTCTTAATTTCTCTTTCTGGTAGTTTGTTATTAGTGTATAGAAATACCATGGATTTCTGTATATTGATTTTGTATCCTGTGACTTTACTAAATTCATTTATTAGTTCTAACAGTATTTTGGTGGGAACTTTAGAATTCTCTCTCTATAGTATGTCATCTTCAAACAGTGACATTCTGATTTGGATGCCATCCATTCTGATTTGGATGCCATCCATTCTGATTTGGATGCCTTTTATTTCTTTTTCTTGCCTGATTTCTCTAGGCTAGGACATCTGATACTATGTTGGATAAAAGTGGCAAGAGTGGGCATCCTTGTCTTATTACTGATCTTAGGGGAAAAGCTTTCAGCTTTTCACCACTGAGTATGATGTTACTTGTGGGTTTGTCATATGTGGCCTTTATTAGGTAGGTTGAAGTACACTCTCTCTATAGGCACTTTTTTGAGAATTTTTATCATAAATGGATGTTGAATTATATCAGATGCTTTTTTCTGCATCTGTTGAGGTGATCATATGATTTTTATTCTTCATTTTGTTAATGTGATGTATCACATTGATCGATACATGGATTTGAACCATCCTTGCATCCCTGGAATAAATCCTGCTTGATCATGATATATGATCTTTTTAATGTATTGTTGGATTAAATTTGCTAATATTTTGTTGAGGATATTTACATCTATCTTCATCAAGTATATTAACCTGTATTTTTCTTTCTTTTTCTTTTTTTAAATTTTTTCTCTGTCATGCCCTTACCTGGTTTTGGTATCAGGGTAATGCTGACTTTGTAAAATATATTTGGAAAGTTTCCCTTCTCTTCAGTTTTTGGAAGAGTTTGAGAAAGATGGGTATTAAATTTTCTTTAAATATTATATGCAATTCACCAGTGAAGCCATCTGGTCCTGGGATTTTGTTAGATTTTTGATTACTGTTTTAGTCTCTTTACTATTGATTGGTCTATTTAGATGTTCTATTTCTTCATGATTCAGTCTTAGAAGTTTGTATGTTTCTAGGAATTTATCCATTTCTTCTAGGTTATCCAATTTATTGGTGCATAATTGTTTGTAATAATCTCTTATGATCCTTTGTATTTCTGTGGTATTAGTGTAACTTTTCCTCTTTCATTTCTGATTTTATTTATTTGAGTCCTCTCTTTTTTTTCTGGTTAGTGTAGCTAAAGTTTTGTTAATTTTGTCTTTTCATTGAACCAGCTCTTAGATTTGTTGCTCTTTTCTATAGCTTTTTGTCTCTATTTCATTTATTTCTGCCCTAAGTTTTATTATTTCCTTTCTTCTACTAATTTTGGGCTTTGTTTATTCTTCTTTTTCTAGTTCTTTTAGGTGTAAAGTTACATTTTTGGGGGGCGGGGGATTTTCATGTTTTATGAGGTAGGCCTGTATTGATAAGAACTTTTCTCTTAAAGCCACTTTACTGTATCCCATAGAATTTGGTATGTCATACTTCTGTTTCATTTCTCTCTAGGTAATTTTTGATTTCTCCTTTGATTTCATTGATGACCCATTGGTTTTCTGTAGCATGTTATTTAATATCCACATGTTGTGGGGTTTTTCCCTCATTTTTTTCTTGTGATTAATTTCTAATGACCCCATTATTATATAATACCTGTCTTTGTTTTTTATTTCACTGTTAGTTTTAAATTCTATTTTGTCTCATACGAGTATGGCTACTTCAGCTTTCTTTTCATTTCCTTTGCATGGAATATCTTTTTCCATCTCTTCACTTTTAGTCTGTGCCTGTCCTTTCTTCTGAAGTGAGTCTCTTGTAGGCAACCTACTTACGGGTCTTGGGTTTTTTGTCCATGCATCTACTCTGTGTATTCTGATTGGCAAATTTAGTCCATTTACATTTAGAGTAAGTATTGATAGGTATGTATTGCCATTTCCTTAATTGTTTTCTAGCTATTTTTGTAGTTCCTCTCTGTTTTGTTCCTCTTCTCTTTTTCTCTTCCCTTGTGTTTTTCTTTAGTGCTATGTTTAGATTCCGTTCTTATTTTCTTTTGTGTATTTACTATAATTTTTTTCCTTTTTGCTACTCTGAGGTTCACATATCACATCCTGTGTAAATAGTAGCCTGTTTTAAGTTAGTAGCAACTTAGGTTTGAACACATTCCAAAACTTTATCTTTTTAATACCCCCCATGTTTTATACTTTTGATGACACATTTTATCTCTTTATTTTATGCATCCCTTAAGTAATTAAGTATTGTAATTTTAGTTAATTTTATTGCTTTTATCTTTTAACCTTCATGCTTGTTTTATGTGATTAATTTACTATATTTATTATTCACCTTTCCAGTGAGATTTTTACTTTTGTATGTTTTCTTATTATTAGTTAGTGCCATTTCTTTTCAGCTTAAAGTAGCCCCTTTAACATTTCTTACTGGGTCAGTTTAGTGGTGATGAACTCCTTTAGCTTTTACTTATCTTGGAATATCTTGATCTCTTCTTCAATTCTGAATGATATCCTTGCTGGGTAGAGAATTATTGGCTGGAAATTTTTTGGTTTTTTTTCCTTTCAGCACTTTGAATATGTCATGCCACTGCCTCTGGGCTGTACAGTTTCTGCTGAGAAATCTACTGATAGCCTTAGGGGTTTACCTTGTACGTAACAAGTTGTTTTTCTCTTTCTGCTTTTAGGATTCTCTCTTTATCCTTAACTTTTATTATTTTAATTATAATATGTCTTGGTGTGTGACTCTATAGGTTCATCTTATTTGGGACTTGCTGCACTTCCTGGACCTGGAAATCTGTTTCCTTCCCCAGACTAGGGAAGTTTTCAGCCACTGTTTCTTCAAATAATTTTTCTGACCCTTTTTCTTTCTCCTCTTCTTCTGGAACCCCTATAATGCAAGTGTAATGTTGTCCCAAAGGTCCCTTTAGGTATCTTTGCTTTTTAAGTTCTTTTTCATTTTACTGCCCTGTCTGGATGAGTTCCATTTTGTCTTCCAGCTTGTTGATTTGTTCTTCTATCTCATCCAGTCTGATGTTCAGCTCTTCTAGTGTATTTTTCAGTTTAGTTGTAACTTCTGTTTGGTACTTTCTTATATTTTCTGTCTTTGTTGAAGTTCTCACTGTGTCCATCCATTCTTCTCCTGAGCTTGGTGAGCATCTATATAACCGTTACTTTTAACTCTTTGTCAGGTAGATTGCTTATCTCCATTTCACTTAGCTATTTTTCTGAGGTTTTGACTTGTTCTTCCAATTGGAGCATATTCCTCTGTCTCCTCATTTTTCTTAATTCTTTGATTCTATGTATTAGGTGAATCAGCTATCCTTCCCAGTCTTGAAGGAGTGGCCTTATTTAGGAAATGTCTTGTGGGGCGCAGAGGTGCAATTCTGCCTGGACACTAGAGCCAGGCATTCAAGGGTTGTCCCCTGTTGGGGCTGCATGCACCCTCCTCTATGGTGGGGCCACAGCTGCTTTTGTGGCATGCTGGTGGGCTGGGCTTCCCTCCAGGATGGCTGAGGGGCATAGCTACAGCTGCTGTGGTGTGCTGGTAAGTGATGCAGCCCCCCAGACTGGCTTGGAGGTCTACCTGTGATGGCTGCACTGACTGGTAGGTGGGGCTGATGTGGCAGGAGTGGGTGGGGCTCTCAATGGGGCACACTGGTGCTAACAAGTTAGAGCAAGAATTTCAAAGTGGTACCCACCAGCACCAGTATTAGCAAGGTAGTCTGAAATGGCAAAAATGGTTCCTGGCACTGTCTTGCATTCCCCAGGGAGCATCTGAAATTGTTCTTGCCTCTCTGGTGATGCTTCAAGGTGAGTAAGTGGGTCCCCTTGACCTACAGTCTATATGCTTTTCAATTTGGTGTTTTCATGCTGGCTTTTGGGTTGAGTGAGTCTGCATGTGGGCCCTTTAAGAATGAATTTTCTCTTCTCTCAGTTCTGTGGTTGCCCTGGATGTATTCCCTTTTGGTTTTTCTTCTTTTTTATTATTATTGAAATATAGTTGATTTACAATGTTGTGTTAATTTCAGGTGTATAGCAAAGTGATTCAGTTATATAAAGTATATATATTTTTTATTTTTCAGATTCTTTTCCATTATAGGTTATTACAAGCTATTCAGTATAGTTCCCTGTGCTATACAGTAGGTTCTTGTTTATCTGTTTTATATATAATAGTGTGTATATGTTAATCTCAAACTCCTAATTTATCCCCTCCCTCCCCTTTTGGTAGCCATAAAATGGTTTTCTATGTCTGTGAGTATATTTCTGTTTTGTAAATAAGTGCAAAAACTATGGAGTGCTTTACAAATTTGTGTATCATCCTCATGCAGGGGCCCTGCTAATCTTCTCTGTATTGTTCCAATTTTAGTATATGTGCTGCCAAAGTGAGCACTCTCTTTTGGCTTTTAAAATCAGGTGTTTTGGGGGCTTGTCTCTCCTGTGCAGGATCTAGGGGTCAGGGTACCTGGTGTGGAGCTTGAATCCCTCACTCCTCAGAGAAGAGATCTGGGCCTTTGTGATCCCTCCCGATTGTGGAGTGGTGTGGTTTCCTCCTTGGTGACACATCTCTCTGCCTCTCCTCACCATCTCAGTGTTGTCCTTTTACTCTTTGTTGTGGAGATTCTGTTCCTCCAGCTTTTGGGTCCTTTATGAGGGGATTATCCCATATGTAGTTGTGGATCTGCTGTGTCTGTGGAAGGAGGTGAGTTCAGGATCATCCTATGCCACCATCTTGAACCCTCCTTCACAATTTTTTTTAAATGTTGACCTTGTATCCTCTGACCTTGCTCCACTCATGTATTAGTTTTAGGAGCTGTTGTGGGGTTTTGTTGTTGTTGTTGTTAGAGATTTCTTGGGGTTTTCTACACAGTCATGCAAATGATTTCTATCATCACGTCAACTGCAAATAAGACGGTTTTCTTTTCTTCTGATCTCTGTGTCTTTATTTCTTCTGCTTTCCTGGTGAGGACTCCAGTATTATGTTGAATAAGGGTGTTGAAAGATCAGGAATAAGATCTGCCTTGTTCCTGATCTTAGAGGGAAGGCATTCAGTCTTTTTACCATTATGTATGATACTAGCTGTGGTTTTTTTGGTAGATGTTCTTTATCAGGCCGAGGAAGTTCCCCTCTATTCCAATTTTCTGACAGTTTTTATTCTGCATGAGTGTTGAATATTATCAGTGTTTTTTTCTGCACCAATTGGTATAAGCATCTGCTTTTTATTTTCAGCCTCTTAATATGGTTGATTCATTGATCAGTTTTGAAATACTCCAACCAATGTTGTACTCATGGAATAAACCCCACTTGGTTATGTGTATAATTCTTTATATATGCTGCCAAATTGTATTTGCTAATTTTTTATTAAGGATTTTTGTGTCTATGAGGGAATGTACTCTATACGTTTCTATTTTTTTTCTTATTCTTTTTTTTTCAGTACTATCCTTGTGGTTTTGGTTTCAGAATAATATTAGCTTCTTAAAATGAGTTGATAGATATTCTCTCATCCTCTATTTTCTGGAAGAGAGTTATAGAATTGGTATTAATTCTTCTTAATTGTTGGTAGAATTTTCTAGTGAAACCATCAGGACCTAGAGGGTTCTTTTCAGGAATTTTAAAATTATTAATTCAATTTGTTTAATAATTCTGTGACTATTCAGCGTATTTCTATCCTCTCGTTTAAGTTTTAGTAGGTTGTGCTTTCCAAGGAACCAAGGAATTGGTGTATTTCATCTAAACTGTCAAATTTATATGTGAAGAGTTGTTTGTGACATCCTTTTGTCATTCTTTTGATGTGTGCAGGGCTTGTAGTGATATACTCAAATTCATTCCTGATATTGGCTTGTCAATTTTTTTTTTTCACCCTCTTTTTTTTGTGGTACATGGGCCTCTCACTGTTGTGGCCTCTCCCGTTGCGGAGCACAGGCTCCGGACGCGCAGGCTCAGTGGTCATGGCTCACAGACCCAGCCGCTCTGCGGCATGTGGGATCTTCCTGGACCGGGGCACGAACCCATGTCCCCTGCATCAGCAGGTGGACTGTCAACCACTGTGCCACCAGGGAAGCCCCGGCTTGTCAATTTAATTGATCTTTTCAAAGAAGTAGATTTTTGTTTCATTGATTTTCCCTATTGTTTTTCTTTTCTCACTTTCATTGATTTTTCTTCCTATATTTATTATTTCCTTCTCTCTACCTGTTATGAGTTTATTTTTCTCTTCATTTTTTTTTGTTACATGAGGAGTCAGCATAGAGTTACAGACTTGAGACATTTTTCTAATGTAAGCATTTACTACTATACATCTCTTTCTCAGCACTCTACCCGTACCTCACAAATTTTGATAAGCTGTATTTTTAGTTTTTTCAGTTCACTTTATCTTTTGAGTTTCCAACCATAGACTTTCTATTTGACTCATAGATTATTTAGAAATTTAGTGTTTAGATTCCAAGTGTTTGGAAATTCTCGTGTTGTCTCCTTTTTACTTGTTTTTAATTTGATTCCATTGTGGAAAATCACACTCCATATGGTTTAAATTCTTTTAATATTGTTGAGGTTTTTATGGTACAGTTTGTGGTCTGTCTTAGTATATGCTCCATGGGGACTTGAAAACAATGTGTTTTTGCTGTGTTGGGGAAAGGGTTTTATGTCAGTTAGGCCATATTGGTTGATGGTGTGTGAAGTTCTGTGACTTTCCTGATTTTCTGTCTAGTTGTCCTCTCATCAAGTGTTGAGACAGGAGTGTTGAAGAATATAGATTTGTATATTTCTCTTTCTTTTTCTTTTTTTTTTTTTACTTCCTTCTGATTTTATTCACATACTTTTCAGCTTTTCAGCTCATTTGGGAAAGAATGTATGATTGTTGTGTCTTCTTGGTATGTGGAGTCTTTATCAGTATGTAAATTTATATCTGCCCTTTGTAATTTTCTTTCCTCTAAAGTCTAGTTTATCTGGTAATAATATAGTTGATCTTGCTTGTTTTGATAATATTTTCTTGGAATATGTAATTTGGTTGGTAGCCTACAGGCCTCACCTCTCTGCTGATGGTGTTGGTGGTAGAACATGATTTTTTCCTTTGGTGTTTAGCTGAGGTAGGACTATTACTTAAAAGTTTTCTGTCTCCCTGGCTGCCCTTTCCTGGTCATTTTGCTTTTCTCAGGACATTTTTGTTGTTGTTGTTTTTCTCTGCACCTGTTGATGCTTCTCCAGTACTCAGTTTGGAATAAAAGAGATAAATGGAAAACCCAGGGACTTTGTCAGTCCTTCTGCCTTCTCTTCATTTTCACAGTGATCCTATGTTTATTTATATTTTATGTTAAGAGTTTTAGGCATAGTTAATGGAAGTAATAGTGCTGCAAAACACTGATAACAAAATACCATACTCTGGGCATTTTTTTTCACTAAAGTAAATATTTATTTGGGGAAGAATCCCCAGGCCATTACATTTTATTTCTTATTTATTTATATACTGTGTTATTCCCAAGAAACTCTTAAAGTGACTGTAATGGATACATAAAAATGGAGACGTTTATTTCTGCCAGCCAGTTCGGTTCCTGGTGAATGATCCCATCCTGGCCTGTAGAGGCCTGCCTTCACACTGTGTCCTCTATGGAAAAGAGAGAGAGAGAATATGAATATTAATTTCTTCCTATTCTTATAAGGCTACCAGTCCTATTGGATTACGGCCCCATCCTTATGGCTGCATGTAACCTTAATTACCTCCTTAAAGGTTCTGTTTCCAAATATATTCACATTGGGGGATTAGGACTTCAACATATGAATTGGGGGAGGTACAGTTCAGTCCATGCAAATAGGTAAAAGTATGTCTATTCTCTCCCTAACTGAAAGTCTGAGCTCTAATTTTTGTTTTATTGAAATTGGTAATAAACATATTTGTGACTATAATTATTTTAATCTTATTTTCCCAGACGAAACATGGAATTTTTAAGGTTCTTAAATCCTCTTATTACATTTTGTGAAATTTCTTTCCAAACACGTCATACCAGCTTGGTTCACTTGAAGCACTTCTTGCTTCAGTGTTTTGGTGGAAATACTTAATATAATTTTAGGCAGGAAATATTTAGATTAACTTCTTGAAGATAAAAACAATATTTCTGTTTTATCATTTTTAGATTTTATTTATACTTTCATAGCAAGTGCATATGCTTAGTTTACTTAGATTTCATATTTATTCAGATGAATGTTGATCAATTTCTTTACTATCTTCAATCTAAAGGGAAAAGCTCCCCTTAAGAAGATTAGTCTGGTCACTTTTCAGCCAGTTACTGGGGAACTTCAGGCATGGATTTGGTGGCCCCACTTATGTGGGAGGTGCCCAAGGTGGCATACATGCCAGGTCAGAGGTCACTGAAACACAGGTGGGCAGAGTGCAAAGTCAGCACCTTTCCCTCTGTGTTTGCTACTCAACTTCACTCACGTTTGAATTTCCACACCTGATTCACAGTCCTTGTATGAAAAGTAACCAAGGGCACCAGTGGCAGAAATTCTCCCCTCCCCAGCAGGGGTGGCTAGCTTTCTTTTGTCCTCTTTGTTTCATGGCTCTGGAGAGAAAGGGCATTACAGGTTACACAGCTCAGAAATGGAAAACTCACTTTTACTTCATGGACTCATTCACATCCATGAAGTAGGCTGCCTGACCTCTGTGTTGGAGGGACTGCAGGGGCTCTGAGCAGCCCGAGAGATTGGAGGCCAGTGCTTTCCCCACATGGAGCCCTGGGAGCTCAGGCAGTTATCCTGGGTCCTGGGTCACCAAACAACTCGCCTAGGGAGGCAAGGGTGACACCTCGGTCCCTACCCTCTTGCCCAGACCAGGTGGGCTGGAACTGACTGCTGTGGAAACACTGCCCTATCTGAGAAGGGGGCTGGAGGAGTATCTCCTTCTCAGTGCAGGAAGGTGAACAGGAAGCTTGCCTGTTTCTGGCTGTGTGGGGGAAGCTCCATGTCACAATCAGGGGGCTCGGAGACTGAAGATTCATTCCATTTTTGGCATCTGGAAGCTGAGGTGTGCCCTGTCCAAGCTCCATGGTGGTGCATCAGTGTTTGAACCCTGAGTTTTCTGCCACCTGACAAACAGCACAAACTACAGTGGTTGGTGTCCAGGAGTGGGGGCTGGAAAACTGTGAGGCGACAGCCATAGGGCTCTGCTCTTCTACCCCCCTCCCCCTTGTCATTTCGCTTCCACCAACACTGTGGCTGCATCTGTGTCCCCTGAGCTCTTGCTCTATATCACCCTTCATTAGATTTTACAGCAAACGTTACAAAGACTGTTTGTTAAAGGCAAACAAACATATGCAAATAGATGAGTTGAAAATTAAACTTACAAAAGATACATAAATAAATAGCACCTCCCTTGGAGCAAATATTATCAGACATAACAAACTGCAGATCTGAATCTAAACTTTAGATAATAGGAACTAATAAATAATGTTTAAATAATTAAACACAATTAAGAATTGAAAATGCAAGAAAAACGCAAAGCACTCTTTAAAAAACAGCTTTAAAAAAATGACATAAAACTAATAGAGATGAGAAATGTAGGCATCAAAATTAAAAACTCACCTTATCTACAAAACAGAAATAAATCCACAGACATAAAAAACAAACTTATGGTTACCAAAGGGGAAGGGTGAGGGAGGGATAAATTAGGAGTTTGGGATTAACATATACACACTGCAGTAGATAAAATAGATAAACAACAAGGGCCCACTGTATAGCACAGGGAACTATACTCAATATTTTGTGATAACCTAAAAGGGAAAAGAATCTGAAAAAGAATATATATATATATATATATATCTGTATGTATAACTGAATCAGTGTGCTGTACACCTGAAACTAACACAACATTGTAAATCTAACAGCATTGTAAATCTAACAACATTGTAAAACTAACACAGCATTGTAAAACTAACACAACATTTCAATGAAATAAAAAATTAAAAACTCAGTAGAAGCATTGGGTGTCAGGTGAGACACGGTCAAAGGAGTAGAGGTAATTTCCTAGATGAACCATAGCCAGCTATATAGGTGGAAAATATGAAAGAATGGTGAATGGATGCATTGGTGAATGGTGCTTCTATGTACCAAGTCCTGATCCAAATGTTTTACATATATTTACAACCTTTTTGAGAAGGGTACTGTTATTATTTTGCAAATAAGTCAAAAATAGGAAGAGTCATCAAAATAATAGCACAGTGTGTCTGAGGTCATGCAGAAAGCAGATGTGGACGCATGAACCCCATCCTGGATTGACCCCACACGTAACCTTGTGAGACAGGGCATATGAGTTCCTCTTTTTCGTAGGTGCTCCCACACGTGGTGGCTGGTATTGTAGAAGGAAATAATAGAAAGAACGTGGGAGAAGTGTTAGGAGATGATTTTTCAGAGGAAAGGTAAAATTGTGACCCATATACAGATATAAAAAATGAACACATGCTAAAGAATTTATTTTACTCACAAGACATGAGGGAACCAGGCAGATGTTAGATCCTATTAAAGGAAAAGTCAAACCAGGACAAATGTATATGAAGTAAAGGAATGTTGAGATGAATTGTAAGTGGACATAAAATGTGTTTATTTACAGGGCGCAGGAAGTCAAATCACCACCAGTGAAATCACTCCCGACAACACATAATTTATGCATCTATCCTCTGCTTGCAGCTTCCAAAGAGCTTCCAAAGAGCTCAGACGTAGTCCCATGCCTTGCTCAGAGCTGTATGCTTTTAGAGGATGCAGTTTTCCGGTGAAATATGACTTTTTCCTCCAGAAGCCATGTTCCAAAAGAATGGCTGAGAATTTAATAATATTGATGAAAAACATAAATCCTCAGTTTCAGGAGATACAAGAAGTCTGAGAAAAGATAGATAATAAGAAACGGGCACCTAGACAACTTTGCTAAAAGCGACAGAACGCCCAAAGCTAAGGAGATACTGGAAAAAATGAAAGAAAAAAAGATAGTTTGCTACAAAGGGATGACGATTAGACTGACTGCAGGCCTTTTAGAGGCAACAGTAGAAGCCAGAAAAAAATAAGAGTAACTTTAAATTTTGAGAGAAAATAATCATCAATGTAGAATTCTGTCCCGGCTAAACCCTTCTTTACATGAGGGGCAAAATCAGGACATTTTCAGGAAAACAAAGACTAAAGAAGTTACCATGAAGAGGTAAACTGCCATGATGAAATACCAGAAATACACGTATTAAAGAAACTACCAGAATATACATTTAGGAACAGGGTATGAGAAGGAACGCAATTGTTAAAAAATTCAGGTAAATATAAATAGTTTTGAACATATATAATAATAATGATGAACTTGAGGGTGAAAAACAAAGAGAGATTAAAATGATGGAAAATAGTAACATGAAAGGCAGTATTTGGATGGTACTTGTAGGTAAAGCACTTAGTTGGACTTAAGTTGCTCTGGCAGAACATAGAGCTGTCAGCTCTGAGTAAAGTATACACGTTAAAAATGTAAAAATTGAAACTGTCTATGATACATTGCTAAAGTGGGGGAAAAAAGCAAATTCTAAAGAGTATTGTATGTAAGATCTAAAATTTTGTTAAAATATCTATATGTATGCATGTGCATTATGTACAACTGATGTATCCACATGCATAGAAAAAGGTCAGAAAAAAATGTTAAAGAGGTTACCTCTGAGTTACAAAATGGTGGGTAATTTTAATTTTTGCTCCTTCAGTCACCTCATAATTAATTATTGCGTCCCTACCAAGTGTTTTCTGTATTTCCCTTTTTGTGAATATGTTTTATTTCTGTAATTAGAAAAGAACAATAAATGTTTGTTTTAAAGGGATAAAAAAATGTAAGAATAACCATCAGAAGCATAAGAATAATTTTTTAAACTTCCAGACAGGTAAGAAGTGAGTAGGGAAAAAATAAAGAAAATGTGACAAGCCTATAGAAAGGAGGGAAATGCAATCAAAGGATGGTGAAATAAAGAGCACAAAATTAAATAGTAGGAATAAAACCAAACATTGTAACAGACAAGATAAAGGATTAGGCAGCTAGTTAAAAAGACAGAGATCCCCCAACTATATATTTTTTTAAAATCCAGCTGTATATATATATATATATATATACACACACACATATATATGTGTGTGTGTGTATACACACACACACACACACACACACCATTTGGATATATATTTGAACTAAAGCATAAGTACACAAGAGACAAAAAAAAAAGGAAAAAGATATACTGGGCCAACAAGAATAAGATAAAATTAGCATGGCTATGTTTATAACAGGAAAATGCACACACACACGCACTCTCAAGTGCACGCACACACGCTATAAGAAAAAAGGTGCAATTAAGGTTAAAGATCAAGTCATAATGATAAAAAAGAAACCATTTCTGAGAATACTTAACAAATTTCACATGTATGCACCTAATAAAATAGCTTTGAAACAAATGAAGAAAAATTGGCAGATAAATCCATAATTGTGGTAGAAGATTTTAATGTACTGGTTTTTTTTTAGTAATTGATAGTTCAAGAAGGAAAAAATGTGTCAGGATATAGAATTTCATAATTAACAAGCCTCATCTAATGTAGAGAAATAGATACAGATAGACACAGATAGAAAAACAGATGTGTCCTTGTTCTACTAAAAATACATATCTGGAGAACTAAGTACCCAAATGTGAATCAGAAAAAAAGAAACTTTAGTGTGTGTGAATGTGTGTGTGCATGTATGTATATATGTAGGGAGAAATCCATAGCCTTAAATGCTTACATTAGGCAAGATTTTAAAACTAAAATTTGTGAATTAATTACCAATCTCAAGAAGTTAGGAAAAAAATAATATTAAGTAAATAGAAGGAAGAATAAAGAAAAGAGTAGAAATTTATTAAATGAGAAAAATAAGATAGAAATCAAGAAGGAATAAGTTGGTTTTAAAAAGAACTAATAAAATGAACACACCTCAGGGAATAATTATCAAGAAAGTAAAGAAGAGAGAATATTATGGACAACTTTATGCCATTGAATATGGAAACTTAGCCAGAAATTATTTTTTCTAGAAAAATATAAACTGGTTCTAGACAAAATAGAAAAATAGACAAGATAATTGGATCTCTCTACCTATCTACCTATCTATCATCTATCTATCTTTAAAATATGCTTTATTTTTTAGAGCAGTTTTAGATCCCCAGCATAGTTGAGAAGGTTCAGAGATTTCCCACATAGCCCTGCCCCCACAATGCACTGCCTCCCCGATTATGAACACCCTCACCAGAGTGGTATGTTTGTTACAATCGATGAGCCAACATTGACAAATAATGATCACCCAAAGTCCATAGTTTACACTAAGGGTTTGCTTTTTATGTTGTACATTCTATGGATGTGGACAAATGTATAATGACATGTATCCACCATTATAGTATCATACTAGCTTCACTGCCCTAAAAATCCTCTGTGCGCCTCCCATTTATCCCTCTCTCCCCTTAACTCCTGGAAACCACTGAGCTTTACTGTCTCCATAATTTTGCCTGGTCCAGAATGTCATAGTTGGAATCATACAGTATGTAGCCCTCGGACTGGCTTCTTTCACTTAGTAGTATGCATTTAAGCTTCCTCCAGGTCTTTCATGGCTTAATAGCTCATTTCATTTTAAGACTAAATAACATTTCATTGTCTGGATATACCACAGTTTATTTATTTATTCATTCACCTACTCAAGAACATCTTGATTGCTTCAAAGTTTTAGCAATTATGAATAAAGCTGCTTTAAGCATCCATGTGCAGATTTCTGTCTGGACATAAGTTTTCAACTCCTTTTAGTAAACACCAAGGAGTGTGATTGGTGGATTGTATGGTAAGAGGATGTTTAGTTTTGTAAGAAGCTGCCAAAGTGTCTTTCAAAGTGGCTGTTCCATTTTGCATACCCATCAGTAATGAATGAAAGCTCCTGTTGCTCTGCTTCCTTGCCAGATGTGGTGTTCTCATTGTTCTGCATTTTGACCATTTACTAGGTGTGTGGTGGTATCTGGTTGTTTAAATTCCCTGATAACTTCTTTGTTGAGGTGTCTGTTCAAGGATTTTTTGATTGGGTGGTTTTCTTACTGTTAAGTGTCATTTGTATATTTTGGATAGCAGTCTTTATCATGTATATCTTTTTTCAAATATTTTCTACCAATCTGAAGCTTGCCTTTTCATTCTCTTGATTGATATGTTTTTAAAAAGAAATTCGAAAAAGTGGGTTTTGCAGGCAAGTTCCATCTAGCATACAATGTCACTTATGAGCATGTATGTATGCATCTTAACTAGAGTATTAACTCACTAAATCTAGCAATAATTTTGAAAAAATCATAACAAATTTAGTTTTCTAATGAAAAATAAGTTTTGTTTAACTTTAGAAAAATTCATTCATATAATTCATTCTATCAATATGAACAGAATGAAGGAGAAAAATCACACGATCATCTTGGTAGCTGGGGAGAAAGCAGTTGATGGTATTTAATACCCATTTGTGAAATAGAAGAAAACTTGTGTAACCTGATGTAAGGTGTTTACCAAAAGTTCATTTAATGCTGAAACATTACAAGTTTCTATATGTAGAACAAAATAAAAATACCTATTGTCATCACTTAAAAAATATCTTAAGAATGATAAGAATCTTAAATAACAATAAAAGTAAAAAAATGAAATATTAAGGATTAGAAAGGAATAAACTAAATTACTATCATTCATCAACTATATGACTTTTTTCCAGTATTTGCAGGTGTTAAAAAGTATCAATAAATAAATCTAAGACCAAAATAAATGGTGAGTTATATATTTATTTCTGGGAAAACTCAGTATCATAAAGATGTCAGAATTTTCCAAACTAGTCTGTAAATTTAATGTGATTCCAACTAAAGTCTCAGCTGGGTCTTCATGGGACTGGACAAGTAGATCCTAGAACTTAACAATGATGAGTAAAGGGCCAAGGATATGTAAGATAATTTTTAAACAAGAGAACAAAGTTGTCGGAGACTTGCCCTGCCAAATACCAACATTTCCACTAAGTTGTAGTGATTAAGATGATGTTGTACTGGATCAGGAACAGTCTTATTGATCAAGGAACAATATTGGGAGCCCAGAAACTTGACACAGACTTTGATAACAAATTGTTATAATCCATGTTATATGCCATTTAACATATAAATTGGTGGGTAAAGAAAGGATCTTGAATAGATTCTTCTGGAAGCCTCCTGCTGATACCTGGATGTCTGCCTCCTGGGATCTCTGAAAGGTAGAAACGACCATGAAATTTCAGTTCTGCTCAAGACTTTTTGGTCATGGTCTGTGACAAGCCACCTTGCTATCATTTTAACATGTCCTTAACACTTTAGAATAAAATACAAAACAAAATCAAAATATCCAGAGAAAGGACTTACTACTCTCTTTTGAAATAAAATTAATCTATTCTCTACAGACTTTTTTTCCTCTGAAACCTGGGCATCAGCGGTATCTTAACATGTAATTGGCAGCTTTTTTTTTTTTTTGCTGTTACCAATGTATTGTTTTTATTTTTTTAGCACCTTTATTGGAGTATAATTGCTTTACAATGGTGTGTTAGTTTCTGCTTTATAACAAAGTGAATCAGCTATACATATACATATATCCCCATATCCCCTCCCTCTTGCGTCTCCCTCCCATACTCCCTATCCCACCCCTCTAGGTGGTCACAGAGCACCGAGCTGATCTCCCTGTGCTATGCGGCTGCTTCCCACTAACTATCTATTTTACATGTGGTAGTATATATAAGTCCATGCTTTTGTCTCCTTAGGTAGGTTTATTCCTAGGTATTTTATTCTTTTTGTTGCAATGGTAAATTTTTGTCTGGTTTTGGTATCGGGGTGATGGTGGCCTTGTAGAATGAGTTTGGGAGTGTTCTTCCCTCTGCTGTATTTTGGAAGAGTTTGAGAAGGAGAGGTGTTAGCCCTTCTGTAAATGTTTGATAGAATTCGCCTGTGAAGCCATCTGGTCCTGGGCTTTTGTTCGTTGGAAGATTTTTTTTTTTTTTTTTTTAAAGTCTTCTCCCTTTTCTTCTTGATGAGTCTGGCTAATGGTTTATCAATTTTGTTTATCTTCACAAAGAACCAGCTTTTAGTTTTATTGATCTTATCTTTTATCCATGGCAACTTTTATTCCTTAAAAGATTTAAGATAAATGGCACCTTAGATTGACAGTCTTTTGAGATAGAAGGGTTTCCTCTTTCTTATTCATTTACTTTTTTTCTTACAATATTTTAAATTTTATTTTATTATTTTTATGGAGATACAA
>NW_020174055.1:1293533-1301556 GCF_003031525.2 Neophocaena asiaeorientalis asiaeorientalis
TATATATATATATATATATATATATACAACATTTTATGTTTACCGTGTACATTGTGTTGATTTGAAATACATATATATTGCAATATGATTACCATTGTAGCATTAGCTGACACCTCTATCCTCATCACATAATCATTATTTCTTTTTTGTGGTAGAGCAATTAAGATCATTTTCGCCTTTTTTGCTCTTCCCTCTCTCTCTTTCGAGGACCATGTGAGCTCAGAGGGAATGGGTCTGATGGCACCTGAGACCCTATTCATTACAGTTCTCACCTCATGAGCCCACAGTGTGCTCTCGACAGCAGTGCAGTGTACCTGGGGTTTTTTGCTCAGAGATGGGGGTCAGTGTTGCGGGGCAAGATGAGCAGGGGCTGCACCAAGCTGGGATCGGAGGGCTCTGCTTCCAGGGCCAGGAGCCCTTTGCAGGACTGGGATCAGGCACTGTGTCAGACCCTGTGGATGGGGAGCAGGAAACAGTCTTAGCCCAGACCACCAGGGTTCACCTGTGTCCCTTGGGCTCTGCCTGCCTGTGCTGCCATTGACGTCTGGAAGCACAGTTTGTAATCCTCCCCTAAGGATGGGCCCTTGGGTCCTGCAGGCATAGCCACCAGTGGTTAGCCCTCAAGCCCCTGTATTAGCCTTGCTGCTTGGGACAACATCTCATTCACCCCTGCTCCAGGCAAACCTCACCTTCATGAAGCCTCCCTCAGTCCAGTCTACCTCCAGGTGTGTGATCAGACTACGCTGTCTGCTGGGGACACGCCCACCTTTCCTGGTAGGCTCACAGAACCTGTGAGCCTTCTGCCCATCCTTAGAGCCTGTCCAGATGTCCTCTGCTCCTGACTACTTGACGGATGACGTAGGACCTGCACCTTCAATATTGGGGTTAAATATCCCTCCTCTCCATGGGCACTTCTCAGTGGGAGTGCCCAGAGCTCCCCTCACACCAAGTGCAAGCTCATCTGTCCATTATTACCTGGACGAGGACCAAGGCTGCTGGAGGGAAGAGGTTTTGAGGGGCGTGAAGGGTCACGTACCAGGGTCATCAAAAGTTCTGAGGGTGTATCCTGTCCTCTAGTAGTCAAGAAAAAATATGTATGTTTGACTGTTTTCTAACAGTTTAATACAGAAAGTTTCAGGTGCACACCAGCACAGAGGGAAGAGTGAGCTGAGTTCTGTGAACCCACCCAGCCTCCAGGGTGACCAGAATCTGCTGGCTGCAAGGCTGTGATACCATGTGACCTCAAAGTCACTGTCAGCTGACACCCAATGGACATCACTGATATTGTCACCTGGCAGGTCCTTGCAGTGGTTTTGATCACTCATGTTTCACAGGGACTTCATCCCCTGCGTGTTTTCAGACTTAGATTTTAGCAACAGAACCCTTTTTCAAACAAACCTTATCTCCAGCCCTAATGGTCAAAACAGATGAAGTGGTATTAGCACATAATTATTACCAGAGTTTACTTTTATATCATTTACATATAAAATCAATTTGCCCCTGGGAAAGAACCCTAAAACTTCCACAGTGAGTATTAAGATTTTGATAATGATGACAGTGGTACATTTATCAATATTCTATTTTGGTTGAACGGTATTCAGAAATCACTGAGTCACACAGCCATTAGCAACAGATTTTTATCTTGTTTTTACCCATTTGCCTTGTGATCTCAAGAGTCTTTTCAATTAAATTGCTCCAAATCCATGGAGAAAGAGCTGTATGAATTTTATTTTCTTTCAGAATTGAATGATTAACAGATGCCCACAGCCTTTATTATAAATATAAAAATCAGCCAAGATGACACCCAAGCTTAAAATAAGCAAAGCTATGCAAGCATCACACAGTGCTTTCTGCTGTTGCTGCTGCGGGGTGGGGGCTGGGGGTTGGGGGAAGAGGTGCCAAGGCAGATGCAGGTTCTATGCTGGAACTGTAGATTCAAATGTGAATTTTTTTTAAAAGAGCAATAATGCAAAACTGAAATCTTACTGGGTGACTCATTTTCAAGAGTTTCAAATACATGCAGTATTCATGGCAAGAGGAGTTTTAGTTTCATGTCCACCAGAAAAGAAGTTAAACGGGCCACATGAATTAATACATTGGTAGTGTCTGAAGAGTTAAAATTTCGCAAACAATTATTTGAGTGTTTTTGGACTTTTATTAGCATTTTATTTACATCTTTATTGGAGTATAACTGCTTTACAATGGTGTGTTAGTTTCTGCTTTATAACAAAGTGAATCAGTTATACATATACATATGTCACCATATCTCTTCTCTCTTGCATCTCCCTTCCTCTCACCCTCCCTATCCCACCCCTCCAGGCGGTCACAAAGCACCGAGCGAGCTGATCTCCCTGTGCTATGCGGCTGCTTCCCACTAGCTATCTACCTTATGTTTGGTAGTGTATATATGTCCATGCCTCTCTCTCGCTTTATCACAGCTTACCCTTCCCCCTCCCCATATCTCAAGTCCATTCTCTAGTAGGTCTGTCTTTATTCCTGTCTTACCCCTAGGTTCTTCATGACATTTTTTTTCTTAAATTCTATATATATGTGTTAGCATACGGTATTTGTCTTTCTCTTTCTGACTTACTTCACTCTGTATGACAGACTCTAGGTCTATCCACCTCATTACAAATAGCTCAATTTCGTTTCTTTTTATGGCTGAGTAATATTCCATTGTATATATGTGCCACATCTTCTTTATCCATTCATCCAATGATGCATTTTGAAACACAAGGAAAATAAAATATTGGAATCAAACATTTGCAGAAAACTGAAGCACCTCCACAGAATCTTCGGGTTTCAGAGAACCTAATTTAAAAAGCAGGGTAAAAAAATAAAAAAATAAAAAATAAAAAAATAAAAAGCAGGGTAAAATCCAGGGTGAGTTTGTGAAGGTCCACATCCTCAGATATTTGGTTCCCAGTCACTGTGTGTCATTAAGACAGTCAGGTACAGACTGCAGTGAAGCAAAGAATATTTACATCTTGAGCCTTCCTCCTCCTCTCTCTCCCTGAGTGTGTTTGGAAGTCAGGGGGTGGATGTGTCCTTTTTCATCTTAGAGGATTATCTTTTTATTGTAACTTAGTCTTCCTCCCTTCCTTCTGTCTTTAAGCTTCATCACATTTTTGTTTCATATTCAAACCTTGGCTTTCTTGTACAGTTTTTTCCTGAAGTTTCTGGTGGCTTTTTTTAATTAAAGATTTTTGAAAACAATGTGCCCTTAGTCAAATCCACGGTGTTTTCCACCTTGTTGTTTCTTCTCTTCATTACTCTGAATCCACTTTACTCTCTTCAGAGACCCCTTATATCTTGCTGTAATTTGGACCCCGCCCCTTTTTCTAGACCCACTACACAGCTCATCATGAAAATTCCTTTTCCAGATCTTTAGGTTTGGTCTGAAAGTTTATTTCTTCTTCCTTAGTATTCACCCTCATTTTTCTGGACCTGATGCTCAAGTCCATGACCAAGAAAATATACATAAGAAACAAGCTCTCTGGCACCTTAATGTTCTTAAAAACACCTTTCTTTGCCTTCACATTGGAGGGGTTTCTTTCAGCTCTACAATTTCTCTGTGTGATTTCTCTCCCTCCCACTACCCACCCCTGCCCCCATGTCTCTTCTGCTTCCTTGGCCTTTACTCTGAGGCCCTCATCCTTTCGGTCTTACATTTCATCTCAGTGATTCTTATCAGCCAAACCTCCCACCAATTTATAAAGGTGTATTTCATAGATCATGTTTTAACTTCCATATTGCCATTTGTTTTTCTAAATGCAACATCCTCTTGAATTTTTGTGAGGATATTACTTTTTTAAGAGGTAATTTTTCATTCCTTTCATTGACTGTTTCTTCTTGGATCTTTCTTGTTTCTGTCCTTGTCTCTCACAGTGAAGGCTGTCCTCAGATATCTCATGACGGTGAGTTTCCCCTTTTAGAGGATTTTGGGAACAGAAAAGGCTGCAGAGGTTCTGTAGACGTGGGCAGCCCTTAGCAGAGGTTCTCCAGTTGCTAAAATGAGGGAAGCTTAACTCGAGGTGCTGACACCTTGACTGGCTGCCTACGTTTTCTTGAGGCTGTTTACTTTTTTATTCACCTGTAGGGCGACATTTTTTTTTTTAACATCTTTATTGGAGTATAATTGCTTTACAGGGTTGTGTTAGTTTCTGCTTTATAACAAAGTGAATCAGTTATACATATACATATGTTCCCATATCTCTTCCCTCTTGCATCTCCCTCCCTCCCACCCTCCCTATCCCAGCCCTCTAGGTGGTCACAAAGCACTGAGCTGATCTCCCTGTGCTATGTGGCCACTTCCCACTAGCTATCTGTTTTACATTTGGTAGTGTATATATGTCCATGCCACTTTCTCGATTCATCCCAGCTTACTACCTTCCCACTCCCCGTGTCCTCAAGTCCATTCACTACATCTGACATTTTAAGGATATGTTTTAATCAGGCATGGTAAAATGCAGACACAGAAATGACTGTCAGGAAGGAAGGAAGTTTATCTTACAGTTCCCTGGAAACAGGAACATGCTCCCTGTACAGGGCCACACAGGGAAGCACTAGGGACAGTCAGGAGGCAGAGGGCGTGAGGGGAAAATGTGGTCAAAAGCCTTTATTGTGGTTTCCATGGAATAGAACTGGTGAGGCAGGGTAAGCAGGGCTAGGACCAGAATACCTTCAGCAGGCTTGGGTACATATGGCCTGTCCCTGTTTGTCTGGTACCTGGTCCTGGGGTGATTAGGGCAGGTGGATGGTGGCCAGGAGGGTGAGAGCTCCATAAAAGAGATGGTGGGGGTGTGGGCTCTGGATTGGTTGCTTTCCATTTGAGCGAGTTGTTTGCTATCTCTAGGAATTGGCTGACCTGGGGCAGGGGTGGGGGTGAGAGTAGTCCCTCCAGGATCAACAAGGCCCCAGATGTCAAAGTGTCAGAACACAGAAAATGAAAGACCTGGATAATAAGGGCTGTTGGTCTTAATTGTTTTTCCTTTCCGTTTTGTGTGCCCCCTTTAACCAGGTTGGTAACTCCTGGCTGTAGGAGGTTCTGACCATGGGCAGGGGGTAGGGCTGGAGTGCGTTCTTCTACACTTGAACCTAATTCTTCTGTCTCCACCTGTGCTCCTTCCTGTCATCACTAATCCTGGAGCCCCGTACTCCTTGGGGCTGCCCAACTCCCCCATGCACCTGCAGCCTCAGTCACTCAAGATGGATTTCTCAAGCACCAACCGAGCTTTGGACCCATTCAAGGGGCTGGAACTAGGGCCTTGAACACAGTGGGTCCAAATCCCACCCTTAAGGGCTGATAGAGGGGCACTGTGCTTCTTCCCCCCACTCTTTATCTCCTGGAGATGGATTGAAATGTCTCATCTGCCAATGTCCTCCTAAGTTGTCTTCAGGTTTCATTTTTGCTAAGAGCTTTGTTTTATATGCATATGGAAAAAATAGGCATCCCTATGAAATGGAGGTGGGCACTGGTCTCTTCCCCCTGTGCTCTAGGAAGACCTTCCAGGTCAGCCACAGGTGGGGCTCTCAGACCGCCGCTGGCTGTCCCAACTGCAAGCAGCAGCCCCTCTCAGAGCTGCTCGCGGACTGCAGGAACAACTGCCCTGAGGGCATGGGGAACCCACTGCCCAGCCGGGCGGCTCACGGATCCTTCTCCTGTTTCCAGTGCTGATGAGCGGTTTGACGCCACGTTCCACACCAACGTGTTAGTGAATTCTTCTGGGCACTGCCAGTACCTCCCTCCAGGTAAGTGCCGCTCCCTTTGTCCCCTGCAGTTAGACAGCATGAAGGAAGTTGGGGTGCTCGACGGTGCCCGCAGGGGCAGCGGCTGGCTCTGAGCTCGGAGCATCCTTAGCCTCCACGCACGCCCAGCCCTCCTGACTTCTCCTCTGTGCTTGCATGTATTCCCTGAGCGTGGCAATGCTGTCTTCCTCTTGGGATCATGGCTTAAGCTGTCTTTGCCAACACATGTCCTCTGTCCTTATTGTCTGTCCTGTGTTCTTTAAAGTTCATCCACAACTAAAACAAGTCTCCGTTGTCAGGTCATTTCTGTTCTCCTTATAGCCTGCAACCAACCTCCAGGTCATTTCCTCCTCACAGCCTGCGTTTTCCTTCCCACTGCACTGGGTACCTGGGTATGTGCTGCCCTCCAGTGTCAGGGTGAGATGGTGACCTTGCTGGGCTGGCTTCTTGAGTGCGTGCATTAAAGCCCACCTGCTTGTTAGAGGTGAGAACAGGTGGTTTCCAAGGGACTCATCAGTGATTTCTTCCTGAAAGAGCTTCTCTCCTTCTCAGGCAGCTGATGGGTAACTGCTGGGGTTGAATCTCCTCCCATCATTCCTGTCAGTTCACAGGGCCTTGGGCTGCTTGTGAGTGATCCGTGCCATGGGAAACCCAGGCTTCGTGCCCTCAAGATATTAACAGATTTCTTTAAATCTTCTAGATGATTTTTCACATGTTATTTTCCAGGGTTATTTCCCCCACTGCAACTGTTTGTTTAACTTTCTGTTCCCAGGCAGCCTGCAGCCACCTCCCGCCTCACCACCAACACCTACACCACACACACACACACACACACACACACACACACGTGCACACACACACACACGTGCACATGTCACCCACTAACGCCATACATACACACCACACATATAGATACATCACACAAAAAACATACCACACACTATGCTCACACACACCACACACCCTCACAGACACACACACACACACACCCTCCAGCAGTCAGCCCCATCTTGTGCCCTTGGATCCATCTCACAGCTCACAGCAAAGCTGACTTTGCCTCCTGGGTTGTTGTTTACATTCTCTTTCTCATTAGCAGAGGATAAGAGTCCCAAGGGCAGGATCTGTGTTTATTCCCCTTAGAACCACCCTCATCAACCAGTGGCCTGGCCCACATGTAGGTAAATGAACACGTCAGGGATTGAACCTGTCACAGGCAGATACCATCCATTATTGTCTGAGGAGATGGAAGGACTCCAGACTTTCAGGTTTTCTGTCTTAAACCTTGTGCTTCCTTGCTTCTTCCTCAGCCCCTCCTCTCCTCCCCCAGGCCACGCAAGCCTTCCTCCTAACAAAGACCTCAGGGATGGGTCTTCCATCACTGGTACACTCTTTTACACCAGGCCTAGAAGTTGCAGCTTCTATCATGAGAACTATTTTGGAAAATGACCTCCAGCAGTCATCAGCGTAGAAGAATACTGGGCTGAGGGTTGTTTTGAAGGCTGAGGCTATTTTCAGCCATGGGAGCAGTCCTCCTGACCCCCGAGCCCTCTGTGCAGCAGCCCCTTTGGGGCCAGTTCCTACATCCCAGCCTGCATGGCCCCCGGAGTCTGTCAGGAGGGCACATTGAGCTTTGATTGTGGGAGTCTCCCCTACTCTGGTCTAGAGAGTGTGGGATTGTCTGGTTCAGGGCAGCAAGAACTGCGCCTGGGGTCGTGTAGACCTGAACTGGGAAGCTGCTCTGCTCCAGCAACTAAACAGGCAAAAAGTGCTTCAGATGCAAGCTTTGAAATAGACTTGGTTATTAGGAAATGACTTCTTTCCCATGTCATATTTTTATTTTTTAACAGCATTATTGAAGTGTAAGTTATGTATTATACAATTGACCCATCTTAAGTGCACAATTCAATGATTTTTAGTAAATTCACAGAGTTGTACGACCACAACTGCAATCTAGTTCTAGAACATTTTCCATCACCCCCCAAAGATCCCTTTTGCCTGTTTGCAGTTAGTCCCCACCCTCACTGCCGGCCCGAGGCAACCACTGACCTCCTTTCTGCCTCTAGAGAGTCTCTTTTTCTGGTCATTTGATAGAAATGGAATAATACAGTTACAGTTTCATTTTCTACCAGCAGTGAGAGTTTTGGGGGATTCAGCCCATTAATGGGAGGGCAGTGTCTGTAATGACTTCCAGATTCCTGTGGACATTGGATGTAATGCTGCAAATCCTGTTTAAAGGGACTTGAGGAGACAGGAAGTTTATTATCCTTTCCCAGTT
>NW_020174055.1:1301577-1349868 GCF_003031525.2 Neophocaena asiaeorientalis asiaeorientalis
GCAAGTTCAGTTCCTCCATTCATTTTTTTAAAATTTGGAAGCAGAAATTTACAGAGCATCTGCCTTGTCCCTGTGAGCACTGGGACCCTTAGCTATTTGTGCCATCAGTGCCTTCTAGTCTTTCTCTGGGCAGCAAGGAGCACATGGGCATAAATGGCCGGTATGGAATTATCTCAGTGACCTGTTGGCAAATTTACTCCCAACTTGTCCTCTTTTCAGTGGAAACTCTAGCTTTTGTCCAAACACTACCTCTTCAACTAAAACCTATTAGGTTTTGTTCTGTTTATAATCTAGAATTCAGGCTAGTTAAAATTATCTTCCATATATATTTCTAGATAACCGAGTATGTTCTCAATTTTTAACCTAAAGAAAATGTTTTTCCTGCTCCTCACCAAACACAGTCACACAGACGCACACAGACCTTTCAGATTCTGTTTCTAAGCTCTTCATCATTTTTATCAGCTTCTACAGGATTTTTTTTACATTCTTTACATCTCTCTTACTGTTTAGAATTTGGAGATGCACATGCATGGCAAGAGCAAGTTTACAGAATGTTGAATTCTTTGCTCAGAACAGAAAATGTCGGTGTAGCCTTTGAAATGTAAAAGACAGTAAAGCTTCAACTGAACTCTTTTCTAGAGATTTTTCCAGAAGGACTCAGCTTGTCCTGGACAGGTCTAGTTTGGACGGGCAGGATGGGCTGAAGCCTCTCTGGTCACACCCAGGTGAGAGGCCCTGGTACTCACACTGCCTCCTCCTGAAGGGATCTCAAATGGTCCAGGGGATGTGTGCACAGCATTGATCATGAGACATGCAGAGCATCAGAAATGATGCATCGTTTAACCGGCCAATGCTTGATCAGGGTAGCAAGCTTTTTACTCCATGAAGAGTAGGCTTTGTGTGTTACGAATAGTGTATGGGATGGAGACCAAGGGATTGCTGTGCATTTATTTTTATTTTTAATATTTTTTCCAGCATTATTGAGGTGTAGTTGACAAATGAAATTGTAATATATATATACACATACACATATATATGTATAATATATGTATGTATATACGTGATATATATGCATATGCATGTGTATATACACACACACACACACACACACACATGCATATGCATATATATTGTGAAATCATTTATTTCCACAATCAGGTTAATTAACACACCCATCACCTCACATAGTAAATTTCAAGTATAAAATATTATTAACTATAGTCACGATGCTGTACATTAGATCCTCAAAATGAATCCACCTTATAACTGAAAGTTTGTTCCCTTTTTGATCAACCTCTCTCCCATTTCCCCCACCCTCCAGCCCTTGGCAACCGCCATTCCACTCTGTTTCTATGAGTTAAACTTTTTTAAAAAAAATTCTTCATGTAAGTGATATTATACAGGATCTGTCTTTCTGTGTGTGGCTTATTTCACTTAGCATAAAGCCCTCCAGTTTCATCCATGTTGTTGCAAATGGCAGGATTTTCATCTTTTTAAAGGCTGAATAATATTCCATATAATCCACATAAATTTGATTTTATGTATATATATATATATATACACACACACACACACACACACACACACACACACACACACACATATATATATATATAATATTTTATCTGTTTATCCATCAACAGAAACTTAAGTTGTTTCCATGTCTTGGCTATTGTGAGTAATGCTGCAGTGGGGTACAAATATCTTTGTGAGATACTGATTTTGTTTCCTTTCCATGTATACCCAGGAGTGGGATCGCTGGATCATTTTTAGTTCTTTTTGTAATTTTTTGAGGAGCCCCCGTACTGTTTCCATAGTGGCTGCACCAATTTACATTCCCACCAACAGTGTGAGACTGCTGTGTGTTTAAAGCAGGTCTCAGCCTGCTTTCGTCTTGGTTTGTCTCATTGCCCACGTAGGCATCTTCAAGAGCTCCTGCTACATTGATGTGCGATGGTTCCCCTTTGATGTGCAGCAGTGCAAACTGAAGTTTGGGTCCTGGTCTTATGGAGGGTGGTCCTTGGATCTGCAGATGCAGGAGGCAGACATCAGCGGCTATATCCCAAATGGAGAATGGGACCTTGTGGGTAAGCCCAGCAAAGACGTGATACTGGCAACATAGAAGGAAGCTGCTTTATTACTGTGCTGGCTTAAAAAGTTTGGGATTTTCCACTCTGCTTTTCAGCATGAGCAGTTATTGAACCCTGCAGCATTCTCCATGATTTACTGAGAGCTCTAGGATGAGAAACAAAAAACAATGAGAAAATTCAGTGCTTTCCATAAGGAACTTGCAGTTATGGTAAGGTCAGTGCTAGTATGGGCATCTCTACGTTATTCAAATCTGCTTCATCCTGAAAATCAGGTGGAACAGCAAATTGCAGTTGATGGGAACCTATATTTGATGATTTTAAATAGAAAACAATAATTACATTTATAATGGTGTCGAGTTTACAATGTATTATTTATAATCATGGTGTCTTAGTCCGTTCAGGCTGCTATAACAGAATGCCATAGACTGGGTAGCTTATAAACAACAGACAGTTATTTCTCATAGTTTGGAGGCTGGGAGTCTAAGATCAAGTTGCTGGCAGACTCAGCGTCTGGTGAGGACCTGCTTCGTGGTTCACAGACAGCTGTCTTCAGGCTGTGTCCTCACACGGCAGCAGGAATAGGGGAGCTCTCTGGGGTCCCTTTTATAAGGGCACTAATTCCATTCCCAAGGGCTCCCCCTCATGACCTAATCACCTCCCAAAGGCCTCACCTCCAAATAACCATCACTGTGGAGGTTAGGATTTCAACATATGAACCTTGCAGGGGACACATTCAGTCTAGAGCACATGTAATTTGAATACACAAAAAACCTGCCAATTTGTTCAAATATCACTAAGATACCCTTAAATAAATCTATAATAAACCTAAAGCATTTATTCAGACAACAATTAGCCAGTGTTTTGCACTTAACAAATTCCATGGCTCTGTGTGTGTGTTATAACCCCTTAAAATAAACTGCATCCTTTTATTCAACGGTGGTTCCTTTCTTCCCCTGGAACTGAAGGGATCCCTGGCAAGCGGAGTGAGAAGTTCTATGAGTGCTGCAAAGAGCCGTACCCGGATGTGACCTTCACTGTCACCATCCGCCGCAGGACCCTCTACTATGGCCTCAACCTTCTCATTCCCTGTGTGCTCATCTCTGCCCTGGCCCTCCTCGTGTTCTTGCTCCCTGCAGACTCTGGGGAGAAAATCTCCCTGGGTGAGTACCGGGTCTGAGCTGGGATGGGAGGGCCCTGCCTTGAGGGTGGCAGTCTGGGCTCTAGGTGCAGAGATGTCCAGGGCCCACTCCATGCATCCCAGCCCAGGGTGGCTCCCTGACACCACAGCCCACTGTGCAGGATGGCCAGGCCCTCTTGAGATTCCACAGGCTCCTCTGATCCTGAAAAGAGGATGGGGATGCCCAGGGAAGAACCAATTCTTCCCTGAGGGGCCTGTACCTTCTCCCCTTCTGCCACCCCACCCCACCCCTTGGTGGCAATCAGCTGGAATTTATTGTGGACAGGACACAGTTTAGTTTAATATAGTATCAGCTTGCATCTATATATGGCCACACACAGTGTAATTCCTGATTATCCTCCAATAGGAAGATAAGAAAACTATGATTTAGATTGGTGAAATGAGCTCCTCAGCATCTCAGAGTTACTAAAGATCCTATCTGGTACGCGTAGAAATCATTCTCAAACCTAGAACTTCTGACTGTGAGTGTCAACTGAAAAAAAATGTTCAACCGAAAAGTTAAGAATTATGTTTTATTTGGTGGACTTTCTGAGGACTTCAAGCCTGAGACATAGCATCTCAGATAGTTCTAGGGATGGCTCTGAAGAGGGAAGGGAGGAGCCAGGGTATATGGGAGTTTCTGCCACAAAGACCAGGTAGTCAAAACATCAAAATATTACTGTTGATTAAAGAAAACCAAAGGGCTTCCCTGGTGGCGCAGTGATTGAGAGTCCGCCTGCCGATACAGGGGATGCGGGTTCGTGCCCTGTTCTGGGAGGATCCCATGTGCCGTGGAGCAGCTGGGCCAGTGGGCCACGGCCGCTGATCCTGCACGTCTGGAGCCTGTGCTCCGCGACGGGAGAGGCCACAACAGTGAGACGCCCATGTACCGCAAAAAAAAAAAAAAAAGAAAGAAAACCAAACACCTCAAGTTAATGAATTTAGTGCTTTTCTGTGTATGGGAAGATGCAAGAGTCTGGGCTCACTGAAATCACTCCTTTGATATGCACCTCACCTCTCTGGGGCCAGTATCCTGTGTTTTCTCATCCCGAGTCCCCTCAGGGTGCCCCACTGGGGAGGCTGTAATGTGATGGCTTGATGGCTGCAACATCCTTTGTTTACTGATATGGCAGGTGATATTTTTCATTCATACAAGAGCCTCGGGCACATTAAATGACCTATCCAAGGTCACACAGCTAGTAAGTAGAAAAGTCAAGAACAAAACCCAGGTCTTCAAACTGTATGTTTTCTTTTTCCTGCTACATGAAACTACCTCTCGATACTAATGTAATAAAGAAAATGAGAGATACATGTGCTGAGGTCAATGATTTATTTTGAGTTGTTCTTCTAAAGTTCTGGCTCCTAAGTTTGTTTTCCCAGGGACTCCTCTGGAACTCCAGTAAATGGCACAGACTGTCCCCAGAAAGATGCCCATTCCCATCAATATAGAAAACTGTGCATTTGGTTTCAGGAATGTCATGGCCACCACCATCCCTCCCTCCACACCTCCTTTGACTCTTGGGCTGGATGGAGTTCAGGCCTTACCATCTGTTCTGTCTCAGGGACCACTGTATGTCTCTGTTCCAGGGATCACAGTTTTACTCTCTCTTACCGTCTTCATGCTGCTGGTGGCTGAGATCATGCCTGCTACCTCTGACTCAGTGCCCTTGATAGGTAAGCAAGCATCCAGCTCCTCTAAAGACATGGCCTTAGAGAGTGCCTGGGATTTTGCAGCACAGGCAGGGAGCAGAAACTTGTCCCGCAGGAGACTGGAGGGCTGCATGGCCCCCCTTTTCTGCTGTGAGGAGATGACTTGCTCTAACTACTCAGAGTTGACCCATGGCCTCTGCTTATGTGGCACATAGAAGGGGAGGGGGAGTCTGGCTTTGTGGTTTGGCCTTGAGATGCAGAAATGCCCCCTTTTCTCCCACAATGCCCCCCTCACACTTGTTATGGAGCCAGAGATTTTTACCATTAAAGATGCATTATTTTAGCTTGAGTCACTGTTCTTCCACAAATTATTTGTTACACGTTAACTCTCATCCATTGTTTCTTGAGATAACGTGATGTCTCTGTAGAAAATTAACGATTGTGAGGGAAGGTGAACAGGACAAATATGTTTTGGCCACATGTTGGGCTGCAACTTGCAGGCCTGCAAGCCCTATACTTGCCCAGACTCAAGACTGAAGAGTCCAGAGACAGGACATCAGTTGTTTGGTAGATGGGAGATCTTACACATCTGAAGCAAAAGGGTCCTGGAGTGACACCCCACCAGTTATCTAGGGGAATTGAAGTCAGATTGGCCCATCGGTTACCTGGGAAACCAGCAGAGGGGCACAGCCCTCTTAGCCCCTTGGGCTAAGTACCTTCAAGGGGCGGAGGTCTTCCCTTTGTTAAACTATCAAAGGGGAGCCATTCTGAACTAAAGATTAAACAATCACTAGCTTCGGGGCAGCGGGACAAGGATGTAGGTATTTACTCTTTAGGCTCTGCAATTAGGGGGGAAAGTCAGTCATGTGAGTAGGGTGTAGGTGAAGCAGGGACTGGTCCAGCAGGGGATGCACAAACCACACACAAAGGCAGGTGTAAGGATGACCTTCTGCCCAAGGAAGGATGACAGAGACAGGAGGCAGCATCACCTGTTGCTTTGAACCTCCCTGGACTGGACTGGAATTAGCAGGAGTGTGCCGAGGGGTGCTCAGTGGCCCAGAGGTTAGGACCCAGTACCCTGGCCACTGCAGCCAGGGTTCTGTTCCTGGTCAGGGAACCAGACCTCCAAGCCAGTTATGAGGACAGGAAGCAAACATTCTGCCAATAGATATTAGTTTTAATGAGAGTCCCCACTCCCATTTGGCGGTGGAGGTCAGAAACAGGAAAGCAGTATACGGGTGGCAATCCTGTGTGATTAACCAGGGGTAAGTAGGAGTGGGGTGCCTTACACGATATCGCCAGGCTTCACGAATTAAGAAGCCAAGGCCCTTCTTAATGGAGGTTTCTGGATGTGTAATATTTTGACCAGACAGACTGTTGGTATAAAAAGCCTCTGAGGGTGTCATATTGGTATGGTGTCATACCATCCTGGAAGCAAGGAACCTTCTTTCAATCTGACATTCTGACCCCATCCTTTCTACCTTCTAGCACAATGCTTTCAATAGAGACCTGCAGCAGAAACCACCCTTAAAGGGGCAGTCGGCAGACCCTGTTGTGTCTGAAGAACCCACAGGCTTGGTTGGTGCATAGCCCACATCTAGAAGGATGGGATGCTGTTGGCCTTTGACCTCTGTTGTTGAGATTTCAGCTGTGGGATCCAGTCAGCCTGGATCCCTCCATAGGTCATTGTATTAGTCTGCTAAGGCTACCACAATAAAATTCCACAGACTGGGTGCCTTACACAGGAAAAATTTATGTGCTCACAGTTTTGGAGGCTGGAACCTCCAACCGGCAGGGTTGGTTTCTCCTGAGGTCTCTTTCTTTCTCTTGCAGATGGGCACCCTCTGCTGTGTCCCCGCATGGTCTTTCCTTTGTATCTTCACATCCCTGTGCCTCCTTGTGTGTCCAAATTTCCCCTTCTTATAATAAGGACACCAGTCAGATTGGACCAGGTGCCACACTAACAATCTCTTTTTAACTTAATTCCCTCTTTAAATGCCCTCTCTTCAAACACAGTCACATTCTAAGGTACTTGGGGTTTACAGCTTCAACATATAAATTTTAGGGGGACAGAGTATGCAGCCCATAACAGTCACAGTTTGGTCCCCCCTCCCTTCCCTCCCCAGAGGTCCCTGAGGCTGATGATAAGTCTGGTAGCTCCTTGTAGGTTCCTCTTGGTCTCCCTGGGAGAGCAATGAGTTCCTGCCTGCCTGAAGGGCAGGAGGTGTTTTTAACCAAGTGTGTGGCTGCACACTTAGCCTCGTACCAGGATGCTTTCTTTAAGGGCCCAGCCCCTTGGTGGTTGGCCACACTGAGGCTTTGTTTGTTTGTTTGCATTTATGTTAGGATAATTTATTCTGTTGCTTAGAGAGGCCTTGTGTGTATATATATTTTGTTTTGTTATTTTTTAATACTCTTTTTATACTTGAATCCATCTTTGCTTCTAATCCCTTTTTATTTTATTTATTTATTTTATTGATTTACAATGTTGTGTTGGTTTCAGGTGTACAGCCTGATTCTTTTCCCTTATAGGTTTTTACAAATAACCTACAATTATTACAAAATATTGAGTATTGTTCCCTGTATAATACAGTAGGTCCTTGTTAGTTATCTATTTTATATATAGTCGTGTGTATGTTAATCCCAACCTCCTAATTTATGCCTCCCCCACACTGGAGGTTTACTAATCAGAGTTGGAAATTAAGGAATGCCCACCCATGCCAGCTTTCTCCTATACCCTTGGCCCATAAAATTGCTAATCCTTGTGCAAACCCTGCAGAGAAGGCATTTCCATCCCTGTTATACTGGTGAAGAAGCTAAGGCCCAGAGAGGCTGAGTGGTCTGTCCAGGCTCACAGACGGCCGCCAGTGGACCGGGGGGGAAACTCCATGCTGCTTCTCACCTGGTCCAAGGTGGAGAAATGCATCCTTGCCCATCAGAGCTGAAGCTGATGTTCTCAGCCTGAAAAGACACTGCAGCTGACCTCTTCTTCCGGCTGCACAGCTGGCACTCCCCACCCCTGTGGCTCTCAGTAAGTAGATGGGGGCAGACTCTATCATTAGTAGAGTCATTTTTCAGGTCTGATAAGTCAGCCAGTGGCACCCGGGTCTGCCCTTGCTAGATCCCCGAAGCCTGTCCGTGGCCTGCAGTCATCACAGTGGTGATCACACCCTCTGTGCCAGGTGGTTTCAGTTCTGACAATGGTGCTTTCTCATCGGACAACCTTATCACCATCCTGTGAGGTGCAGTTAGCTTTCACTGAAGGGTGAGGCAGGCAGGGTTCCCAGCAGTGCAGTCAGCTGGTGAGGCCGCTCAGCAGGGTGGGAGGAGGAGGTCTGTGTGCTCTGGATTGGCCTCTGCCCACCAGGAATGTGCGTGGTGGGCTACAGGCCTGGAGGAGGTCCTGCTCTGCTCTTGGGCATTGCTCCCCAGCCCCTGGTGGTCAAGACAGTCTGGGTCCCCTGCACTGTGCCATGGTGACACGCTGTGACCTAGCCCCAGGTCTCCCCTGCATCTGCTCTCTCTGCAGCCCAGTACTTCGCTAGCACCATGATCATCGTGGGCCTCTCCGTGGTCGTCACAGTGATCGTGCTACAGTACCACCACCACGACCCTGACGGTGGCAAGATGCCCAAGTGGGTGAGTTCCTCCCCAGCTCCTCCACCAGAGGGAGGGTCAGGCCCCTCCCCAGAGGAGGCTCCGAGGATGGCTTACCTATTTTAAAAATCCCACAAACAGCTAGCATTCCTAAACAAAAAGCTGCAATTTCTTACCTGTCTGCGTATCTCTGCTTCCAGGGCAGTATGGTGAATGCTCTTAGGGTCCCATGGGGCTGTCCTTCCAATCTGATATCCCAGAGCAGGGCTCAGGTCGAACACTCTGCACCTTTCACTGGACAGTGTTTCTAAACCTCCTTTTTGCACGTACACTGTTAGAAGCAACACACAAGATGAGCACACAGCTGCTGGTTGGATCTTCAAAACAGAATGGGGAGGGAAAAGAGTAAGAAATAGAGTGAACAGTGTACAAATATATACAATCAGTTGTCAATGAAAATAATCAATAAAATATCAATAAGAAGCATAGAAAAGAGTTTTATTTGAGTCAAACTGAGGACTAGCCTGGAAACCGGCTTCCCAGATTAATCTGAGAAGCTGCTCTGGAGTAGCAGGGTTTTCAGCACAGTTTTATATCCTGTCAGAACAAAGAACATGAAATGAGTCGGGGTTACATTTCTTCAAGATAAACAAAACAAAACAAAACAGAAACACAGATTAGCACGTACACGGCAAGTCAGCATGGCCTTGGCGCCTGAGAAGGGAGTCTTATCATTGGAGGACCAGCATTGGTGTTCCAGGAAGAGAGGCATTTAATCTTTATTTTTATTATGGACATTCTTTACTTCTGGTCAGTGTGCCCTCTTCTCTAATAATTAAAGCAGATGTCTGTTTGATAGGCCACAAACAGGCTATTTTAGTTAGCATCAAATTCAAGTTAACTCATGTATAAGGCAGAATGACGGGATAAAAGGAAATGGATGGATGGGACTTCCCTGGTGGTCCAATGGATAAGACTCTGTGCTCCCAATGCAGGGGCCCGGGTTTGATCCCTGGTTAGGGAACTAGATCCCACATGCCGCAGCTAAGAGTTCGCATGCCACAACTCAAGATCCCGCACACGGCAAAGAATATCCTGAGTGCCGCAACTAGGACCTGGCACAGCTAAATAAATATTAAAAAATAAAAAGGAAATCGATGGTAAATAAATGTTTGTCATCTGAGCCCAGGTCAGGCCACATGGTCCCAGTGCCTCCCAGCGCTGATGTGTTGTGACGTGTGCTGATGCTTCCCCAGCCATGGGCCGTGCTCCACTGGAGTCCAATGTCCAAAGCTCTACACCACCCTCGCCGGGCTCTTGGGAAACCTTGCTTGGGGGACAAGCAGGGCCTGGACTTTCCCCGCCTCGCTTGGTGTGACCAAAGCCCCGGCAGGGCAGAGCTGCCCCCCACCCCTCACCCCACTTCATACTTGGGCCCCACAAACCCTCCAGTCTTCCCATCGAGAGAGCAGGGCTTAGGGACAGTTGGGAGCTCAAGAAGCCCTCTCATGCCAAAACAAGCCTGTCTTTGCAGACCCATAAATCTTGCCTCCAAGTTCAGAGTCAATTTAGGACTCACCAGTGCACTAAATGTAACTGCAAGATGTAAGATGCATTCCCTTAATCTCCAGGAGCAGGGAGTTCCTGGCCCTTCTAAAAATATCCATTGTGCAATAATTTACAGTTACCCAAAAATTAACTTAGGCAAGACCACTTTTTTTTTTTTAAGAAATTGGCTTTACAGAGTGACTGCCCTTGAGTTCTTTTCCACAGCAAATCCTTACACTTAATAATTCTCTCGTGTTAGCATACAGTATTGGTCTTTCTCTTTCTGACTTACTTCACTCTGTATATATGGAATTTAAGAAAAAAAAGTGTCATGAAGAACCTAGGGGTAAGACAGGAATAAAGACACAGACCTACTAGAGAATGGACTTGAGGATATGGGGAGGGGGAAGGGTAAGCTGTGACAAAGCGAGAGAGAGGCATGGACATATATACACTACCAAACGTAAGGTAGATAGCTAGTGGGAAGCAGCTGCATAGCACAGGGATATCAGCTCGGTGCTTTGTGACCGCCTGGAGGGGTGGGATAGGGAGGGTGGGAGGGAGGGAGATGCAAGAGGGAAGAGATATGGGAACATATGTATATGTATAACTGATTCACTTTGTTATAAAGCAGAAACTAACACACCATTGTAAAGCAATTATACTCCAATAAAGATGTAAAAAATAATAATAATAATTCTCTCGTGGCATCAGCAATGGGCTCCCCAAAATGGTGCCACCTCCCACATGGGTCACATCACCACAGTCTGTGAGCTTGTTTTGAGAAGTCCCTCCCCCCTCAAAAAAAGAAGCTGAGACACGTTTGCACACATTCACCTACATTCTCATCTGACTTCTTTATAACTCTGATACACTTTCTTGTCTATCCACCCATTTGTTTGAAATAACATTTACATGTTTCAGAGGTCAAAATCAAAGAATTATACATGGGCTTCCCTGGTGGCGCAGTGGTTGAGAGTCCGCCCGCCGATGCAGGGGACACGGGTTTGTGCCCCGGTCCGGGAAGATCCCACATGCCGCGGAGCGGCTGGGCCCGTGAGCCATGGCTGCTGAGCCTGCGTGTCCGGAGCCTGTGCTCCGCAACAGGAGAGGCCACAAGAGTGAGAGGCCCGCGTACCAAAAAAAAAAAAAAAAAGAATTATACATAAGGAACTCCTGCTCCCATTCCTGCCCCTCCCCCTACTTCCACCACCAATTGATAACCATTTCAATTAATTTCTTTTTCCTTCCAGTGTTTATGCAGATGCCAAAATATAAACACATATTCTTATTTCTTCTGTTTTGACTGATGTAAAGACAAGGGGATTAGGGCAGTAAGATACAAAACCATTTTTAATGACCTGGTAGCACTTTACTGTTCCAGAAAAATCTGAATTAAGAGCATATGCTGATTATTCACCTTTGAGCGCAAGAGCATGTTAAAGCCAATGGTGCAAAGCAGATATGAAACTTGTATTTCTCTTTCACTTTATATAACACACTGCATTTTTTTTTCTTTCCAAGTGCATATGAAACATAAACAGCCTCCGAGGTGCTTTCATTGTGATCTGTTGCCGTGAAGAAGACCCTGCCGGTGCGGTGACATTATGTGACATTCACACAGCCAGAAACCAAACCATAACCTAACAGCAGAGGTCACAAGCACAGTCTGAGAAGTGCCAAGAGGATAATCTCATCTTCTGAGATGCTTTAGCCTTGAAAGCTAATGATTTAGGCCATGAAATTCAAAATAGATTTAGCTTGAGCTATGCCCCAGGGGATGTGCAGACCCCCACTTGGCAGGCACAGCCCTAGATCTGAGGCTCAGCTCTCCCTTCCAGGCTGCCTCTGGGTTTGGGAACACTCACTGCCCCACGTGCTCCCTTGAGCTCTGACCCCAACTTTCTGGTGCCTTCTGAGTGGGGGTTTGGCTAAAGTCACAGGGGGCTTGCAGAGAACCTAGCAGACTCTTTTATAGATGAGGCTGCAGAAGTCTGAACACATTAGGTGACTCAAACTCACAGTGTGATCTTGACCCAATTTTTTTGCCTCTTTGAGCCTCAGATTCTTTTTATTTTTATTTTATTCGAGTATAGTTGATTTACAATGTTGTGTTAGTTTCTAGTGTACAGCAAAGTGATTCAGTTATACATATATATTCTTTTTCAGATTCTTTTCCATTTTGGTTTATTACAGGATATTCAATACAGTTCCCTGTGCTATACAGTAGGACCTTGTTGTTTAACCATTCTATATATAATGGTTTGCACCTGCTCACCCCAAACTCTCCACCACCTCCCCCTGAGCCTCAGCGTCTTTACCTGTAAAATGGGGGAATTATACTCACTTCACTGGACCCTGAGATGCCCAGGTGAGATGGCTTGTCTTGAGCCTCGTGTCCACGTGGGGCTGTGTGTTTCTGCTCCTTACTGATCCTGGAAAACAGAGTCTGCAGGCTGGCTCTTCCAGGCTCTGGAAGTATGTCCATAGGGTGTGGGCAGGATAAAAATTGCCGCCTATGATGGACAGAGGGTGATCTTTACAGCTGCTGCAAAACTGCTCTTACACCTTCTTGTTCTTTTCATTGCTGTCTCCAGACCAGATAACTGCAGTTATCTTTGATAAGTGTCATAAAAATGGTTACCAAAAGAAGGGTGGCAGACACGAATTTCACAACTTGCTGCCTGCACTTACAGATGGGAAGCATACCTGCTACACTGCTGATGGAATTTGCCTACGATCATAAACCAAAATTCAAATCAGTATCTGGATCATTTCAGGGAAAGGGCTCACTTTTCTTGCACTTGTCTAAATAGGCTTGCAAGAATTTTTTAAAAGCTGGATTGAGGTTTCACAAGGGTCTCTTCTTTCTATTAGAAGGGAGAAACAAATCTCTCCAGCATCTTCTATGCATGCAGGTAATGTATGTTTATAAAACACTTTAGGCCAGAGGTCGACAATCTATGGCCCTGGTGGCCAAATCCAACCTGCCAACTGCTTTTGCAAATAAAATTTTATTAGGAAAAAAAGCCTTTTTGCTCTTTTGCATGTATGGCTGATTTTGCACTATATCAGCAAAGCTAAAATATTTACTCTCTGGCCCTTTAAAGAAAGTCTGCCAACCCCAGCTTCAGACTTTTCACAGCATTTTGTCTCATATCATCTCCTTCAGTCTTCACTGCAGCCTAATGAGTTAGGTTAGAGGTTCCTAAACTCCCATGGTTCACAGTACCTTTCATGTCTCAGGGTTTTGTTTTTTTTTTTTCCCCACAGAGCACCTAGGACAAGAGGAATACCTAATGGTTCTGTTATTTAAACAGGTCAAAACAGCTTACTAAGTACTTATACCCCGACAGCTTAGCACCCATTGGCACAGCAAACTTCTCTCATCTTGGGAGCGTGCTACCCTCCTTGTCTGTTCCACGATGACTTTCTTGGCACTTGCCTTTTATCAGGACAAGTTCCAAAATCTACTTTGCAAGGAATGCAGTGATCTAATGTGACAGTCTGAACTGTTTCAGGCTAGGGGTGCACACAGTGTCTGACACATGCCACAGGGTTGCCCTTGAAACTTCAATATCTCCAGGGGTGCCCTTGTGAGTTTGTCACCGCACACTGGCGTACCTCACAGGGAGTTAGAGTTGGTGGTCCCTAGTTCCAGATGAGGAAGGACCGGAGAGGGTGACTTGCTCTGTTCCCCAGCTCAGGGCTCTCTTTAGAAGACAGCCCTCTCCTCCCACACAGGCTGTCCTCCTTGAGATGGCAGTGTGCGCATAGTTCCTTCCCAGGGTGATTTTCTGTATTGCTTTGTCATTGCCTCACATTCGATTCAACCATTGTACCGCGTTGGCACTGCTTGCCTGTGTAAACTCGCCTGGGAAGGCCTGGGGACCTGTCACCCTTAGGGTCCGCCCCCACGAAGTCTAGCTGGTATCACAGCATCCCCTTGGATGGACCAGCCATGCACCCTTCCCCGCCACCCTAACGGTGTGCTGTCTCTGCAGACGAGAGTCATCCTCCTGAACTGGTGTGCCTGGTTCCTGCGCATGAAGAGACCGGGGGAGGACAAGGTGCGGCCGGCCTGCCAGCACAAGCAGCGCCGCTGCAGCCTGGCCAGCGTGGAGATGAGCGCCGTGGCGGGGCCGCCGGCTACCAACGGCAACCTGCTGTACATCGGCTTCCGTGGCCTGGAGAGCGTGCACTGCGCGCCCACCCCTGACTCGGGGGTCGTGTGCGGCCGCGTGGCCTGCTCGCCCACGCACGACGAGCACCTGCTGCACTGCGGCCAGCCCTCGGAGGGGGACCCGGACCTGGCCAAGATTCTGGAGGAGGTACGCTACATCGCCCACCGCTTCCGCTGCCAGGATGAGAGTGAGGCCGTGTGCAGCGAGTGGAAGTTCGCGGCCTGTGTGGTGGACCGCCTGTGCCTCATGGCCTTCTCGGTCTTCACCATCCTCTGCACCATCGGCATCCTGATGTCGGCGCCCAACTTCGTCGAGGCTGTGTCCAAAGACTTCGCTTGACTCCGTCCTGGCTCCCAGCATGTAGGAAACGCAGAGATGGGCGATGACGTTGGCTTAGGGAGAACTTTGGGTTGCTGATTCCACAGCACCGTTAAACCCGAGGACGCAGATATACCCTATCGCTGTCATGTCGGTTTCAGTTTACTTGTTACTTTCAGTAATGGGATCTCAGCACGTTTCTGTTTAACCCTCTTTGATGGGCCACTCGATATCCTCCCAGCATCCTTATAGTCAGCAGGACCCTGGAGAGGTCTTTTTGCCCATTCTCCACTGCCTGGTGTGCCCTTCAAAGAGGTTCGGGAAGCTCAGGACTGACTGCCAGGTGAGGCCTGGGTAGCTGGTCTGCATGCCTGCATGTCACTTGCTGTGAGGGCTTACATGAAAATTCATATCTGCTTTGCCTGTGTACAAATCTAGATTGAAGTTAATCGTCATCATAAACTACACTCAGTAAATCCATCAGATAATTGACTGATGAAACAAAACTAAACTAAAACTTAAAACCCAGCTGCTTGGTTTTACTTCAATTCAGACTTTAATTTTCTCTGCCAAAGACAGTTGGTAGAGAGAAACAGTTTTATGCTGTGTCTACATTTTTAAAAAGAGACAGTAATAGTTCATCCTGTAAATTACACTTTTTTGCCAGCCTACCCTGTGAGGGGAACCAGGAGGGACACAGATGTGTGTTGATTCTGAACCAGGACCAGACCCAGTCAAGTTAAGGGGATTTCTGTAGATCCCAGGCACTCCCAAGCTTTCTGTGCTGCTCCCCAGACACTGGCAGGTTGAGTCGGGCTGTTCTAGTCGACAAAGCCCAAAGGACAAGTAGAATTCTATTAGAATTACCACCCAATGTAATAATAGCTGAAGGTGATTTAAACCATCTATGTGTTTGTTTTTTTTAATATAAGTAATAGCTGAAGCTAAATTAAACCATATGTGTTTTTTTTTAAATAATGCATTAGACACTTCACATGTATTGGAGTTGACTAGCCTTACAAATTTGTGGACCCATACAACTGCACAACATGAAGTCACCAAAGTATTCTATGCCTTTTCTCCGTGTGTCAGGGCCAAAGGGCAGGGGTTTGGGCCTCTTCTGGCTCCCTCTGTGGCAGGAACTGGGGAGGGGGTGGCATGGCTGATGGCTTTCCTGAATGGCAGGCCAGTGGTGGTTAGCAGGAGGGGCTTACAGACTAACAGTGGCTGCACACCCAGTAATTCCAGTTTCTGGTTTGGGGGGGGATCTGCTTTCCCACAGTTCACACACACAGCTTCAGCCCAGAGAGCTGGCTGAATGGGTGGATTCACCGGAGGTGTATGCTTTGAAAGCTTGGGAAATTTTTATTTTAAATCCAGGTGGTGATGCAGTTCTCCACTTAGATTGTCTAGCTGACAATCATCCCTTTGCTTCTCCCATCCTTACTGTTTAATGTGATCAGAGGAAGACATAAGACAATCTCTCCTGTTCTGTTGTTTCATCTAGTAACTCTCAGAGCTCAAAACTGCAGAAGGTGTCTGAGCTCCTGGGCATCTTTAATTTGCTTCTAACCCCTGAAATGGATACATCATGAGGGAAGATTTGATTTTCAGAGCAAAAGAAATGGCATGCACTTCTTCAGCCATTTATTTCGCTCATTTCTGGGTGGATCTGTGTGCACTGAAGAAGATGGAGGCTTGTGTATGGTGTGTGTGTATGTGTGTGAGAACACGTGTGTGTGAGCACCTTCAGAAAAGGCCCCTGGTTTACAGCAAGAAGACTGATAAATAAGGGCATTCCAGCAACATACCATTTGGAGCAGGGTCGTCCTCAGAGTACACTCATTCTATGTTGAGTGGACAAAAAATGCACAATCATTTTTTTTTTTTTTTTGGTCTATTAAAGTGTCTTTAGAAACAACTAGAAGTGTTTTGGTATATAAAGAGAGTGCTTCATTTCTTATTGCTATTCGAAGTTGATCCCTACTACATTTTCCTTTAATACAAAACCTTTTTGGTTTTGTATTTTATACAGAAAAACGTAAAAGGCAAACAAAAGGGGTTTGTATTTTGACCGCCCAAATAACTACTCTGCGATTTAAAAAGTAGTAATAAGGAAAAGATGCACACATAGGAAGACAAGTGTGAAAGGCTGAAAATAAGCCCCCACCCACCCCAGCCCCTGCCTTCTCTCCTCACAGGGGACCGTCAGTGAGCTTCTGGGGAGGGATGGGCATTTCCAGAAAAAAAGGAAGGGAGAGAGGCTGAGCAGGGAGGAAGAGGATGTGGAGAGACACCTTCCTTTTTTGTCTGTTTCTAGTGTCCTGCACTTTGCTTTTTTCACTTGGTGTTAAGAGATCTTTCCATAACAACATATAAAGATCTACCTCATTCTTAATAGCTGCTTAGTGTTCCATTGTCCCCGTGCACTATAATTTCTTTGATTAGTCTTTTATTAGTGAACCTATAGAGTATTTCCTGCCTTTATTTTTATACACAGATCTAAAATTAGCATCCTTGTACTTATATCATGGCATACTTTTGTGACTGTATCTTGATATCAATTCCAACTTGAAAATGGAGTTGCTGGATTTAAGGTTATGTGCATTTAACACTTTTGTCAATATTGCTAGATTATTCTTCAAAAATTGACCCGTGGCTACACTTAAGAGTATAATGAAAAGGTCGATTTCTCAGTTTTCTCGAACAACTTTTTTTCCAGTCTGGTGAAAAATGATATTACAGTATCATTCTGATTTAGTTCACTTTATTAGGAGTGAAGTTGAACATCTTTACAAATGTTTCCTGGTAATTTTTTGGTAAATTTATGTCCTTTACACAATTTTGGCTTTTTCTTAATTAATTTGGCTGTGTATTTTGAAACCTTTCTGTCTTATGTCTTGAAATATTTTTGTCTTTTGACGTTCTCTATTGATTTGCTTATTAATGGTCATATATATATGTATATGTATATATATATAAAGTTTAAACTTTTACGTTGTCAACTTACCCATATTTTCCTTGTTAGATGCCAGAATTTGTTTCCAGTTCTAAAAGACCTTTCTCATTCTGAGATTATAAATAAATTTACTCATATTTTCTTCTAAATTCTTATGGTTTCATCTGTTTATCTTTACATCTTCTAATTCCCAGGAATTCATTTATTGCAGGAAATGGAGGTAAAGATGTGTTTTTATTCCCTCGAAATGGTTGGTCAGTTGTGCCAGCAAAATACATGACAGTACATTCTGGTATGTAATTGCTTTTTCCCCATTTGTTCAAAATGACACCTTATTTGTAAACTAAATTCTTCCAAGTGTTTGGGTCTACTTCTGTTTTATTGATTTGTCTCCCTATGAATTCCTTGAATTTCTGAGGCTTCATTCCAATTAATATAAAATATTCATATTAATGTAAACATTTCAATCAAGGCTCTTCTCTACACTCTCTCCCTCTCTTCCTCTCTCTCTTTTTTTCTGTAACTCTTTCTTTCTCATAAATACACACACAACTTTTTAAAGAATTGGGATCACAATGAATTTCTACATTGTCCTCCTATCGAAGAATACTGCAATCCAGGCTTGTATTCAAATCTAATTTTATATCACTCGTAGAGTTTTATGGTTTCAGATAGGTCCTATGAATTTGTTATTGTCTATTTCTAGATGTCATTTGGCTACCATTTTTAATGCAATGAGTTTTTACATTTTGTATTCTCACTGAATATATAGGAAATTAGTCGATTTTGCATATCAGTGTTATAATCAAACACCCTAACTATGATTGCTTACTGTTTCTAAGATTTTCTTTTGCCTCCCCCTTTCCACTAATTTCCCTTATTTCTTTCTCTTAGCCAACTGCATTTGAGAACAGTGTTAAATAATAGTGACTCAGGTGGCATACCTGTCTTGTTCCTGACATCAATGGGATGGTTTAATGTCTCACTGTTTAACTTGTATGAAGACATGTATTTTCCTTGTCATAATAAAAAGTATCTGTGTATTCTCAAACTATTAAGGCTTTCTGGGGAAATGTAGATGTTAGTTTTTTGTCACAGCCTTCTCAGTATCCATGGAGATAATCAGAAGGTTTTCCGCTTTGCTCTAGTAGTATGTTGTATATTAATAGATTGCTTCAGACCAAACTACTATTATGTTCCTGAGATGATCTCTACTTACGATTTTTGCTATCAATTTCATATATGAGATGAATCATTCTGCAGCTTGCTTTGTGTGCAAAACCAAAAGAAACCAAAGAACGCTCTATATTCTGCAACCATTTACTTGTTTTTAGAATCATCTTCTACTTAAGTGTCAAATGTCTCACCAGGGCTGGGGGCTGTCTGGGAATACACTGGGGTGCTTCTGAATTTCTCCCACTGGGCACGTTAGGTCCTAGGGCACTTCTGGAGTCAATTTTAGTTACATATTTTTTAAGAAAATTAATTTTAATCCAATTTTCAGTATATTTAGGTAGTTTTGCAATATGGGAACTCAGGATTTTAAAATTTCCTCTATATTCATAATTATGTCTCCATTTTTCATTTCTAATTGTGTGCATTTCTCCATTTGTCTTTATTGATTTGACTCACCAAGGATTTTATTTTTCTATATTTTCAGACACTGAAACCTTAGAGTTATTCATCAGTTCGGGGACCTGGCTGCAGACCCTGTTGCCCCTGGGCTGATGCAACCCTTCCTGGGATAGCAGGCAAGCAGTACAGAGGGAGCCACAGCAGGGCTCCGGCACCAGGACTGCAGCTTCCCTTGGCAGTGAGAGCCAGAGGGTCAAACCACGCCAGGCAGTGGGGATGTGTCCGACGAGGCTGATCATGTCACCCCTGTGACCACAGTTAGTTGGAGAACAGACCCACCGAAGCTTTAACCAGAAGCTGTCTTGAGGCTCTGGACTCCCGGAAGCAATCCTTTCTCACGTAATAATTTCTGTTCCCTGGTTACTTTGTTCTTTCCGGCCCAATCCTTCTTAGACCTGACCTTACTACTCCTGGCTCCTTTTCAAATTATCACTTACTTCATTTGCATGTGGGTTTGTCTTTTTAATATCAGAGCTTATCCTGTGATGGGGACTGTCTGCAGTTTCAGGCTTTCTGAACTCTTGTGGTCAAATCTTGCTGAGTCCGTAGTACACCCCACTTGGGGAATCACAGGAATGCAAAACATTCTAGCATTCTGCCCTGTTCTTTGCCCTTTCTAGTGTGTCTCTCCAATGTCTCATTTAAAAATTTACATTCTTTCCTAATTTTTTTCTTGCTAGAGCCTTATTGCCAATCTCTCCTCTGCTGTGTTAGACTTCTGTAATTCTACCTTCTGACAAATACTGCCCATCAACAAATTCTGCTGTTGTATTTTGTAATTCTTAAATTTCTGCCTTGATTTTTAATATTTCAGTCCTCCTCTACTCTTATTTTTGTATTTTTTATTTTTAAGGCTTTATTTTTTAGAGTAGTTATAGATCCACAGCAAAATTGAGGAAGGTATGGAGATTTCCCAGGTACTCCCTGCCCCCCGCATGCCTAACCTCCCTCATGATGGACATTTGTTACAAGTGATGAACCTACACATAGTTATCAACCAAAGTCCATAGTTTACACAAGGGTTCACTCTTGATGTTGCGCATTCCGTGAGTTTGGACAAATGTATAAAGATGTGTACCCAGTGTTATAGTATCATACACTGCCCTAAAATGATATATAGTATCATTTCACTGCCCTAAAAATCATCTGTGCTCCCATCTATTCATTCCCCACTCCCAGCCCCTGGCAATGATTGATCTTGTCACTGTCTCCATAGTTTTGCCTTGTCTAGAAAGTCATATAGTTGGAATCACACAGTATATGGCCTTTTCAGATTGACTTCTTTCACTTAGTAATATGCATTTAAGGTTCCCCAGTGTCTTTTCATGGCTTGATAGCTTTTTTTTTTTTTTTTTTTTAGCACTGAGTAACAGTTCATTATCTGTATCATTTACTTCATGATAAGGATCCTTGCTCCTTTTCTAATTATTATTTACTATATTTACATGTGGGTTTGACTTTTTAATATCAGAGCTTATCATAAACATCTGCTATAAACATCTGCATGCAGATTTTTGTCTGGATATAAGTTTTCAACCCCTTTTAGTAAATACCAAGTGGTGTGATTACTAGATTGTATGGTAAAGCTATGTTTAGTTTTTAAAGTAACTGTCTTCCAAAGTGGCTGTACCATTTTGCATTCCCACTGGTAATAAAAGACAGTTCCTGTTTCTTCCCTTCCTTGCGAGTATTTGGGGTTGTCCATCTTCCAGATTTTGGCCATCTAATAGGTATGTACTTGTATCTCGTTGTTTTAATTTTAATTTCCCTGATGGCATATGATGTAGAGCATCTTTTCATATGCTTATTTGCCATCTGTATATCTTCTTTGACAGGGTGTTTGTTAAGGTCTTTGGCCCATCTTTTAAATCAGGTTGTTTGTTTTCTTATTGTTGGGTTTTAAGCGTTCTTTGTATATATTGGATAACAATCCTTTATCAGATGTGTCTTTTTCAAATATTTTCTCCTAATCTGTGACTTGTCTTTTCATTTTCTTGGTATTGTCTTTCAAAGAGCAGAAGTTTTGCATTTAAATAAAGTCTACTCTATTATTTATTTCTTTCATGGACATGCCTTTGCTGTTGTATCTAAAAAGTCATCCCCATACCCAAGGTCATCTAGACTTTCTCTTGTTATCTCCCAGGAGTTGCATAATTCTGTGTTTTAGAGTTAGGTCTGTGATCCGCTTTGAGTTAATTTTTTGGACAGTATATACTCTGTGTCTAGATTTATTTATTTATTTTTGCATGTGGATGTTTAGTTGCTCCAGCATTATTTGTTGAATAAATTATCCTTTCTCCATTGAACTGACTTTGCTTCTTTTCAAGAATCAGTTGACTATATTTATGTGAGTCTATTTCCGGGCTCTTTATTGTCTCCCATTGGGTACCATCTGGGTTCTCTATTCTGCTCTATTTGTCTATGCTTTTGTTAATACTACATTGTCATGATTACTATAGATCTATAGTAAGTCTTGAAGTCAAACCCCTATTTAAAAAAAAGTTATATATGTTTTTGAATTGTGGTAAAATATACAGAACATAAAATTTACCATCTTTAAGTGTACAGTTTGGTGGCATTAATTGCATTCACATTTTTGTACAACCATCGCCACCATCCATCACCAGAACTATTTTCATCTTGCAAAATTGAACTCTGTATGCATTAAACACTAATTCCCCATTTCCCATCCCCCAGACCCTGGCAACCACAATTCTACTCTGTCTCTATGAATTTGATTACTCTAGGTACCTCACATGAGTGGAATCATGCAGGATTTGTCATTCTGTGATTGGCTTATTTCACTTTGCATAAGGCCCTCAAGCTTCATCCAAGTGGGTGCTCCTCTTCTGCTTTTACTGTTTACTTTATTGTTGTGGTTCTAACTTATGCAGTTGATACCTAGTTCACTTATCTCCATTTATTCTGATTTTATCATATACTTTTGGCTCTGAATTTTCTTCTCATTAGAGCTTTAACAGCAGCCTATATGTATATGTAGCGTTTTTATCTTCGCTTTCTAAATATTCTATAAATTCAGTTTTGAAATATTCTTTGAACTGATACTTTTTGAATATTTGAAAATTTCCAAAATTTTTAAAAGTTAAAAATTAATTTCCTATTGTATTACATTGTGCTTTGAGCACCATGTATTCTGTACTACTTCTAATATTTATAATTTATTGATGTATATTTTGAGTTTTTTAATATAATCATTTTGTGCAAATGAGCACTTCCCAGAGTATGGCCTTGGAGTTCTGGCCTTTGAGACTGACCAGTGGGAGCCAAGCAGGAGGGGCTACACTCTTTACTAGCAGTATTTCTCCTTTAGTTTTCCTTCCTTTTACTATATGACATTTAACAATTGATATCATTTGTTGATTCTATATTTTCCTTGAATTCACACTTTAAAATCAGGGCCCCAGATTTTTTTTCTGAGCTTATGACTAGTATATCCTTAACCATAATTTTATTTTTAACCTTTTTTGAGTCACTTTGTTATAGGTTTGTCTTGAATATGCATTTACATTTTAATATAACTGCTATGTTTGGTTCTAATATCATTTTTCCTTAAATAATTTCTGTATATGAAGTTCATATTTCTTTTGCATCTTATGTTTTCGGTTTTCTTTCTTTTTCCTCCTTTGGTGTATATGTATTCCTTTTGTTAAAATGGAAGACATTATAGGTATGTGTTTCAAGTGGTCACCTATATACTTTTACATAATATAATCAAACCTTTATTTCATGATTAATCAACCTGAACCTGTTCTCAGTGTTTCCACATGTTCTGAAATGGTGAGTTTTTGGTCCACTGTTTGTTTCCAAAGCTCTGCAACTTACCACTTATTTTATTTGTCCATCCTGTCTTTTAGCACTTATTTTATATAAATCTAGTTCTTGTTCTTATACAACATTTTGGGGAATTTTCTTCTGTTTGTTTGGTTCTTCCTTTACAGAAAGGGAACTTCCCATCTCTGCCACATGCCAGGGTCCACACTTTCTCTTCTGTTCTCCCGTGGTGTGTTTGAGTGAATGCCTTCCCATTTATGTTCATCTTGCTTCTGCTTATTGGGCAGCTCTGTGCGGACCTTCATTTTCCTCTAAGAGAAGGTCTCTGAACCTCTTCCCAAATTCTCTATCCTCCCATTCAAGCTGGAGGTGAAGGCTCAGACCTCCCTCTTCTTTCTGCTCTTTTGCCCTGAGGTTCTGGAAGGAAGGTTGGAGGATTTGGGTTTGTATGTTTTTACTCTTTTGCTGCAGTTGTTGGTCTGTTAAGTGCCCCTAACACTCAGGTAGAGGAGACCTGCATTGGCATTTACTTCTCTAATTTAGCATGAAACCCTGGGGCCTCCCATCAGCTGGTTATTTTAGCTTCATCTCCTCAGCAGCACTGCCAACCCCTATCCTTAACCCACCTCCAGTCAGGACAGAAAGAAGATAACCATGGATTGGGCACTGTGCTGGCAGTTCGTAGGATGGGGGAGCGTTATCTTTTGCTCTGATTGTGCCTTGGAAGTGGTTACAGTCACATCCCCATTTCTTTCTGCCCATCTGGGAAAGAAAACAAGAAGACCTTGGGTGGGTTTTCTGCTTCTGTGGAGACCCTTCAGGGCTCCGTAGGGGATTCTGCACTCGTGAGATTTTTATAAACTTTCCCCTCCAGATTACAGCTTCCCTTCCCAGTCACCTCACTCCACATTGGTGGGGATGGGGTGGGGACAACGCAACCAGGTCCTTCAGTAGGATGTGTATGTAGGGGTGCCTCCCTGAGGCAGGGTTTTCCCCACCACGATTGACTCTCTTCTTGGCTGCAGCATTTTGAAGAGTGTGGCATGTGGCTCTGTCAAGTCACTTATTTCGCTGCTGCTGGTTAGTAATTTTGTTGTTCGGGGCTGGAGCATCTCTGGCCCTGATTTCTCCCACCCATGATTTTTAAGGCCCTTGACCTATGTTAAAAAGGATGAGTATCAGTGGACAGTGATATACTCAAGCACCAAGGCTAGTGGTAAATTATATTATCAATAATTTGAGAGTATCATGGCAGATGTTTTCAACTTTATGTTGAAGCTGTTGATCTTTATGTTGAAGGAGCCTCTGTAGTTGTGGGCTTAGGATTTCTCCACCTATATTTGTCCATTTTTGTCTCTATGGTAGGTGAAAGTAACCAAGCATCAGCCATTTCTTTGTAGTACATATTTTTATTAATACTATCTGCATAGCTGTTTTCTAAAGCATGTTGCTTTGAACTATCACTTAAGATAAGGATAGTCTGGCAGAAATAAATACTTTAGAGTTAAAATGAGTGTTATGTTTCTGCCTGTGCATTTTGGTAGTTACTATACATTAGGAACTGCTGTTACATTTTTCAAACATGATAAGGCTCAGAAAATCGCCACCCACTTGAAATGGCAATCTGAGCTAGTCCCATCCATACTGCAGTGTGCTCCCTATATACTGTCATCCTCAGTCTCTGGCTCCTGTGCGACAGTATTATATTCCCTTTAGCACCCTTATTTACAGAGCCCTGCATACTGAGACAGGCTGGGACCTGGGGCCCTTTGCTGCAGCGCTTGCACCTGGACAAAGGTCTCCTCGAGCAACAGAATACAAAGAAACTATAATGAGCTAAAAATTACTGCACACATGCGCAATTAGGGAAAATTATGAACAAGGTACAAAAAGACCAAAAATCCAACTGCCACTTCTGAAGAGCTGGGAACAAAAACGGGGTCGGGAGCAACAGCAGGGTGCTGCGCATGCCCCCTGCACACACCACCACCAAGGGGGTGGGCACACCACCTGAGCCACCCCTCCGGCCCGACCCCTGGACACACCCCCACCCTCACCCCATATAAGGAAGCAGCTCACCCCTCCCCTTAGGGAGCAAACAAGGGAATCTCTTACTTGTTTTAGCTCCCTCCCTGCTGCAGCAGGAGTCCCAATAAAGCCTTGCCTGAATTTCTTGTCTGGTCTCTTATCAATTTCTATTGATTAAGGAGGCCAAGGATCCTGGTCGGTAACAACGCTGTTTACAGAGGGAGGCCTGGTGACTCATTTGAGGAGGCAGTGCCTCAAACCCTTCATGGATAGGGGCAAGTTCACTATATTCAATTAGATTCATAATTTCCAAAATAGACAAGAGCTTAGAGCTCATCTCTGCCATCCATTTCCAAACTTAAAAAAAAGAAGAGGGAAAGGGCTATTTCTTCAAACTGAAGAGAACAGACTCTCAGTTCCAGAGTGGGAGTCCGGGGGGCCTGGTTTGCCCCTAAAGAGAAACTGTGAAGGAAACATTTTGAAAAGGGTCTTAGTAAACATTGGGGCATCAGCCAAAGCAATGTGGGCTCAGGAGGCGGTGGACCAGTGAGGGGTCACGCGGTCACTTCCAACTGCGTCTGTGTTTGGGGGAGGTGGGAACCCCACTCTCAGGATGGAGCAGTGGTGGTAGCCAACATTTGGTGCTTTGCTTCAAGGAGGCTTCCTGAACTCTCCTGAGGGTCCTCCAGACTCCTAGAAATAAACGGGCAGAGGAGAGCCAAAGCCACTGGCTGAGACTAACCTACCACTTAAATTCAGATTTCGTGACCCCACGGGAGCCATAGGCTGAGATTTAATACATTCACTTAAAGTACGTTGGGCCGTGTTACAGGCTGAATTGTGTCCCTCCACCCCACCAAATCCATATATCGACGTCCTAACCGCCTCAGTACCTCAGAATGTGACTGTATTTGAAGATGAGGCCTTTAAAGAAGTGATTAAGTTAAATGAGGTCGTATGGGTGGGGCCTAATCCAATATGACTGGTGTCCTTACAAGAAGAGATTAGGACACAGATGTGCACAGAAGGAAGACCCTGTGAGGACACAGGGAGAAGATGGCTATTTGCAAACCAAGGAAAGCGGCCCCAGTAAAAAACTAACCCTGCTGACATCCTGATCTTAGATTTCCAGCCTCCAGAACTGTGAGCAAATAAACGTGTGTTTTTTAAATCACCCAGCCTGTGGGACTTTATTGGCTGCCCTCGCAGACTAATGCACTGCCTACAACAGGGCATCCCCTCCACCAGGCACTGGGTGGGGTGCATATACAGTCCCCTGAAAAAGAATGACTCCTCAGCTACAATGAGCTCTTTCTCAGTAAGAGGCTTAGATATGTAAATAGACAAGGGCCACCCAGTGAGGAATCCCAGCCTTGAGAAATCCTGACCAGCCTCCCAGAGATGGTGGTGCTTCAGCTAGAACCAGACAGCAGGATTGAGGCTCACACCAGCAGCTTGCTCCGTCTCTCACACATGGCTGTTTTTGATTGAGGATGAGAAAATGTCCTGACAGTGCTCTCATTTACTTCCAACATCTCTGCCCTCCAAACCCCTGTGGCAGTGGCAGGGAACTGCACGTGGAATCCTTAAATGATCAGGCATGAAAGGGAAACTGGAGAGGCTGCCTTGTTCACCCCAGCTTTGCTTTCATGCAAAATATTGTTTTTGTCACTGGTATGTGCTGTCTTCATTAGCTGTGAATGAAATTTTGGGCCAAAACAATTTTTCTTTGAAAGTTAATATTTCAATACCATGATGGTGGAAGACACTCATGGTCCCTAAAACTGCCTTTAGCTGGGGCCTGGGCAGTGTTGGGGGGGGTGGCAGGTGAGAATGAATGTCCTGAGGACCAGGCAGTGAGAACTTCCTGAGCGTTTCAGGGCCCTGTGAACACATCACAAAAGAATAAGCTTGGAAAGGATGTATATATATGTATACCTGAATCACTTTGCTGTACAGCAGAAATTAACACAATATTATAAATCAATGACACTTCAATAAAATAAATTTAAAAAGAAAAGAATGAGCTTGGGTGGGCAGTGATTAAGAAAACCTCTCCAAGATTTTCTTTAAGGTTGGCAAGTCTGTTCCCTCCACACACCTTCCCTCCTTTCTCTAGTGCAGAGATGAAAACTGGCCGCCCCAGGTTGGCTGCCACACCTGCAAACCTATTTCTGTCTCTACTGACCTCCAGCACGCTCCTCACCTTATCCAAACCTCAGTTTCCCCATATTTTAAGAGCAAACAACTAATACTAGTACCCACTGAGGCAGGAGCCTGGAACAGCCCGGAACACGGGAAACACTCAGAAAATGTCGTTAAGTTAATTTCCATCAGGATCAAACCTCAGCCTTCTCACACAGGGAACACACTATTCTTGTCTTAAAAGGCTTCATGACAAACAGGCTGCCTGGTCCTGTCACAAGTGTCCCTTTCAAGTTTAGCAAACTCTTCCTACCACTGTTGGCAATGACATCAAGCAGCAAGTTCTCTGGTGAGAAAAAGGAAAGCTTAGAGAGACACTGTCAACTGTATCTTTCTAGGGATATTTTCTGGGACCCCAAACTGAAAAGCACAAGTCAAAAATGAAGAAAGGGGCTTTGGCAGTGAGTCCTGGGAGAATCTGGTGGAGTCCTTAGGGAGGGGCCATTACACTTGGAAACCAGCAGAGACCCTTCGCAGAATGGCTGTCTATTGAATGCCTTCTACATGCCTGGCATGTTCCCAAGATAAATGGGGAGAGACGCTTATCCGCATGGAGCTGGAGTCTGGTAGAGAGGGTGGTAAATTAATAAACAGACATGGACACGAATGTGACAGCATGAGTGATGGGGTGAAGACCTGGGAGCAGGGGAATGGGTTCAGGCCAGCTCCCCCTGCAGGCAATGTGTGCAGCAGACAGTGAAAGCTGGTTAGAAGTTACCCAGCAGGAAGATTTGGAAGGGCAGGGGCAGCAGCCAGTTTCCCGGCCACTGTTCCTTCCTCCCTAGGGTCTCAAGCCAGCCCTCTGTCCTCCAACCAGCTTTCAGAGTCCTCTGATTGCTGCTGGTGTTATTCGAGGTGTCCAGCTGTGCTTAGAGCAGCAGGCAGGGGTTCCCCTATCTTGCTGGGATGGACCAATGGTGAGATGGAGGCAGCTTTCATCTTTGTCATAGACTGTCCTTGAGGTGGGAGGATGCACTGCCAGGGGCCGCTGAGAAACACTCCAGAGTAAAGGAGGGTTACGTGGTGGACAGATAGGTGTGGGGCTGTGGACAGAGAGACAGCAGAAGTGAGGGGGCTGCCTGCTGTGAGGAAAATGAGGGAGGTGCCTGGCCCAATGCGGACAGACTCGGCCTCCGTTGTCTCCTGGGGTTTGGTTTAGTGGCTGCCACAAGACCATTGCATCTTTGTATATGGCAATTCGGCTGTCTTTAGCCCAAGGCCTTTCTGTTACTTTTCCTTTCTGCATCCCATGATTTGAAATAGCATATCTACCCCATTAATGACTCTATTCCAGTGTTTCTAAAGAAAGGAATATGATGAAACATTATTCCATAACAACCCTGCAGTAAACAACGACAAAGTGAGTGCTAAACTTGGTCTTATTTTGCAGTGGTTATTATTGCTTCATAATGAGAAAGGGGAGAGCTGCCCCGGCCGGCCAGCTGAGCTGGCCTGGCGCACCGAGCTTGGTGTCTCCTGATGAACCTAAACAACTGCACAGCACATCATCAGGCAAGGCCACCCAGTGAAGGTGAGAGGTCAGAATGAGAGCAAGGTCACAATGTCATCACGTCTGAGCACAGACGAAGCAGGAAGCCACACAAAGGGCCGAACATCCACCTTGCCGCGGGTAAAGGGAGAGGGGCTGCTTCTATACAGTGAAGACTGCCGCCTCGCTTTCATCTGCACGTCTTCTAGACATGATTTATTAAGATGTCCAAGCATAGGATTCCCCTCTTCCTGACAGCATCACAGCATCCAATCTAGAGCAAAGCCCAGCTTCCTGGACCCCTCTCCCCAAATCACCCAACACAAGCCTATAATGAGTCCCTTCTGGCTCCCTTTTACTGGGATGCCCCTGGCTCCCCCTCGGGTGACTTGTGTGTAGTCTCTCTTGCTCTGGCAAATAATAAGCCCAACTCGCTCAACTGCAGGGCTGTTCCTAGGGGTCTTCAGTTGGAGGACATTTCACATAGGATGGCATTCACGGGCTAATTTCCATGAGAGCTTTTGAAACACATAAAATAGCTTATATATTCTGCCCGCAACTGGCCACCAACTCCGTGATAATATAATTTTTACTAAACCCTAGGATTCTGGAACACAGGATATTAAGTCTGAGCTGAGAACATCCTTGCATTTTTTTGTGGTGTCTAAATGACACCAGGAGTAACTTCATGAAAGTGGAGATCATATTTTCTACATTCATTCATCTAATGAGTCTACTAGTGACTAATGGGAACCAACCAGGCCTTTAAACTCTTCTTCCCAGCTCTCCTGCTGTCTGTTCCTAAGATGCACACTTCATTCATTTTCAATGACTGTGTATCTGCTTTCAAAGAACATCTTTCAGAAAACCAAAAGAGACATTATAATGGATGTTTAGCACCAGTGTAGTTCATTGAATGGCATGAAAATTAACTTCTCACACAGTAACATAAAGACATAAAAAATAAATAAATACAATCTACTTAAAGTTTCCGGTTACAGACTTTTAGCAAAATGGCACTCAAAGTATATTCAAAGTCAGGGAGGCTTTGCATATAATATGGAGCCTTTGACCATACATCTGAGAGGCTTACGCGTCTCTTTGTCTGGAGTTGACGATGGAGTTTGGGAAGCTTCAAGGAGACATCTTGCTGAGATCTGCATAGCAATTCTTTTCACCCCTTTCAGGAGTGTAAGTCATGGCAGAGACATATGATCTGAACCCATGAAATTCACACCATCGGATGACCCTGCCTTCATGGAATTCATGGTGTGGGCTGGCCCCCTAAATAGTTGCCACATTATTCCACTTCCCACATCAATTTCAACAAATGAAAATCTTTTAATCAGGTTTTACTTATACTATACAATCGTGATAGGATTTTGGACAATAGCTCCTTGGGTTCTGCGGGAAGGGAGTGGGGGAAGGTAGGGCTAGTAGTATATTTATGAAATAAAAATAGAGAATGAAATAAATATTACATGAGACCTACTTCTACTCCCCAAAAGTTGTTTATCTGAAATTCAAATTTAACTGGGCATCCTGTGTTTTATCTCACCACCCCAGGGGGAAGGAGAGTGGGAAGGACATAACAAAAATTAATATTAAAGACTGGGTAGGTTGAAGCGGAGTTCTAAATTAAGAGAGGCTTGGTCTGTGATGGGATTCAATGCATGCTCTGCCAATGACCTAGGGGCTTTGGGCATCTGTCTTAGGAACTGGGAACTTAGTGGATGGACAAAAGAGGACTTGGGGACTGTGTGTGTAGCAGAGGATTGATGCTGATGGGTTGTGGAGAAGTGCTGACTACAGAAGGTCTAGTTACAGACCAGAGCCTAGACCAGCCCCAGGAGGCTGGGCTACATGCTGGTCTCAACTGAGTCAAGTTCCCTGCCTGGGAAAGGAGCTGGCTCTGGTCCAGGTGATGTTCTAGGAGGAAGGGAATGAGGAAACCCATGTCCTGTTTCTCTACCCCTCACTTCCCCAATGGGGCTCTCTGCTCAGCCCTCAGGGCTTCTGGAGGGCTCTCCTGGAAACCCAAGACAGCCACAGGCTTGCATGCTCCATGTGAACAAGGGAAGATGCGGGCTTCTGACAGAGGGCCCATCTACCCTTACTCTCCTTGCCTGACTGTGGTCCCACTCTGGGTGAGAGTGCCACTGTCTGGTTGGAACTTGCCTATTCCAACAGATACCCAGTCTCAAGTCAGTAATGCTGCTTTGAATGCAGGAGTGTCCTGCTGTGGATGATAAATTATATGATCATCCTATTCTTAGCCCAGGGGCCTCTGTGCATTGAACTGGCTGCATCTGCTTTGTTTTAACCACAGAACCCAGCTTTACAATCGGTTGGCAATAGGATTTTGGCAGACAGAGTGAGGATGAGGAAAAATGGAACAAAAAGGACACAGATTGAGAGAGCTAACAGAGAAAATGGTAGGGGTGGGGAGGAAAAAACTCTACCCTTCCTGCTGGGCCTCCTGACCTGGGCAGACCCCCTAAGGAACAGGAATGGACCCGAGAAAAGGATTACAGGAAGCTGTATCTGAAGACACTGCGACCCGCCTCTGGGGGAGACTGAGCCTGCATGGCTCTATCCTAGATCTGCATTTGGGATTCTTCCCAGAGATGCTTCGGGGTGGGGGGCGAAGGAAATGGGGACACACACGACCTTAGATTGTGTCAGACTGCTATTGAGCTGCTCTGTGCCGGGCCCTTAGCGTGTGCCCGGTCAGTGCTGGTGGAGTAATGGATACGAGTCCAAACCACCTTATTAGAGTTTCAGATACTTCTCTATAAATTACTAAGGGATTTCCCTTACTTTCTTAGAAATATTTTTATTTTAAAACCCACCTGTATTAGTTTTCTATGGCTGATATAACAAAATACCATCAACGTGGGGACTTAAAACAATATGCATTATTCCCTTATAGTTCTAGTGGTCAGAAGTCTGCAATGAGTCTCATGGGGACAACACCAAGGTGTAGGCAGGACCCCAATGTTCATAGCAGCACTACTCACAATAGCCAAGACATGGAAGCAGCCTAAATGTCCATCGACAGGTGAATGGATAAAGAAGCTGTGGTATATATATATAACTGAATATTATTCAGCCATAAAAAGAATGATATAATGCCATTTACAGCAACAAGGATGGACCTAGAGGTGATCATAATAAGTGAAGTAAGTCAGAAGAGAAAGACAAATGCCATATGATATCACTTATATGTGGAATCTAAAATATGACACAAATGAACTTATTTATGAAACAGAAATAGACTCACAGACATAGAGCACAAACTTATGGTTACCAAAAGGAAAAGGGTAGCGATGAATTAGGAGTTTGGGATTAGCAGATACAAACTACTATACATAAAATAAATAAACAACAAGGTCCTACCGTATAGCACAGAGAGCTATACTCAATATTTTGTAATAATCTATAAAGGAAAAGAATCCGAAAAAGAAAAAAATATACATATCACTTGGCCATACACCTGAAACTAACAAAACATTGTAAATCAACTCTACTTTAAAAAAAAAAAAAAGGTATAATCAGGATTGGTTCCTTCTGGAGGCTCTAAGAGAGGAGCTGTTTCCTTGCCTTTTCTAGCTTCTGGAAGCTGCCTGCATTGTTTGGATCTGACCCCTTCCTTGCACACAGGGATTTTTCGTCCCCTACTTCCTTGTCATATTGCCTCTGTCCTTTCATAGTCAAATCTCCTTCTGCAGCTCTCTTACGAGGACATTTATGACTACATTTAGGGCCCACCTGGATAATCCAAGATAACCTCCCCATCTCAAAGTTCTTAATCACATCTGCAAAGTCCCTTTTGCTGTGTAAGGTAGCATACTTACAGGTTCCAGGGATTAGGACATGGACATCCTAGGGGCCCATTATTTGTCCAGTCACACAACTCTTCTCTCAGACTGAACTGGTGGCCTTGTCTGTTCCTCTTTCAAGGCAGGGAAAGGGCCCCCGCTCTTCACAATGCTCTAGCATTGCTCTTCACAATGCTATCTGTAGAGAGTATCTCTAACGTGCAACTAACATGATCTTCAAAACAACCCACAAGCCAGGGGGTGCTGTCATCGTCATCTTGCAGGTAGGAAATTGGGAAGGGAACTAACATGTACTGAGTTAAATCCAATATCAATGGAGCATCACCGTATACAAGATCCTGTACTTCCATCACTTCATTTAACCCTCTTGCAATCTGGGAAGCAATTTTTTTTTCTGTGTTTACTCTCATTTTACAGGTAGAGAACTTGAAATTAGAGTGGTTAAGTGCTGTAACTAAGACTGCAAAATCAGAAATGGAGGCACTGAACTTGAACCCAGATCCATGATTTCCAGCCCTCACGTCTTCCCCAGCCCTGTTGCACCCTGTGTGTTCTCCTGACCACAGTCCTGTGATGGTCTGAGGATGGGGTGGCTGATGGCTGCAGGGGACCCTGTGGGTGCTCCTTTGTGGTGTACACTGACATCTTTAGATGTTTCCAAAGCCACAGAACATTAGGGCAGAGATGAGTCTAAGTGCAAACCTACCCCAAATGATTCTCAAAGTATAATACAATGTGTACAGAACTATCTGGAATTTTATTAAAAAGTAAAATTTCCTGATCCTCATTCTGGGAGATTTTAATTAGCAGGTCCGGGGTGAAGACCAGGAATCCAGCTTTTAATGTACACAGAAGCTGATTCTGATGCAATTGGGCAGAAAAGAAAGATACCTGGATGAGCAGGGTAATACATTTTCTCTGGATTGTAGGATTAGCCTTTCTTTCGGTGGGGCAGAGGGGTGGGGGTAGGTTTGTGTGTTAGGAAGCCAATCACGGTGGCCACACCATTAGAAAATGCCAAAGGCTTCTTAACAGATTTCTGGTTCTTTCAGTAGATTTGGTCAGGTGAAGAATTTTGGTTCACTCTGGGCTCTGATTTGAGTGAGAGAAACAGTGAAAGGTGGATTCCATGCTGTGGAATGTAACATTTGGAGATGCCTACAGTCTCAGCTTGTGCATTTGCCAGAAAGAAATCCAGAGTGGTCCCTGCTATGTCTGTGTTACAATCTGTCTAACTGGATTTTCCAGAATATGGGATCTACTAACTACTAAGAAATATTCCAAATCCAGAAGTAGATGGGCAGCATGCATTCACCAGAGATGTTAATGCAGACTTAACTGAGGTTTGTTATTGCTTAGAATATTGAGAAATGGAGCTTCAGAACGTATCATCAGCTAGGGGAGAACATATTCAGACCAGGTGCCTGGACATCTGGTGGTCTCGGGCATATTTACCCCGTAGGCCCCTGCTTTCTTTAGATTTATAAACTTAGCAAGTTGCCTGTTACTCTGTGTTACATTTCCCAAGCCAAATTACCAGGGACAGATGCACGGTGAATTTGCTTGTCTGGCATATTTGTCACATTACAAACAAAACACTGCATGAGTGATGATTCACAGCTTATCACAGATAATATAACTGTTATCACACTGGGGTCTGGACTTTGCAGTTCACTTGGGCTTATTACCAGCTGATTTCCTAAAAGAGCTCAGATTCCTGGCTCAGCATGCCTTTGCTAGAAGAGTGTGCTCTGAATGGAAGAGAAGCAATAATTACACATTTCTCTCAGTGGGTCACTTCTAAAGCGAAGTCAGAGTTTTAACCAGGGTTCAGTGTCTCCCTTTAAAATCCTCCACTCTCCATTTTTCAGTGTGAAAGGATCCAGGCCCTGTTTTCTGCAGACAGTATTTTTTGATGGCATGGTCAGCAAATTGTGCTAAGTGTGTGTCCTGTGATCTCCATAAAAGGGAATCATTGAATTTTCTGTCCACTTAGTGGTGTCTTTTGTTAATCATAGGCAGGGGACTTGCATTATTTATGGGGCACTCGGACAACTCAGCAGTTTACGGAGTATAGTATATGAAGAAAGGGAGCTCTTTTCCATCTAATAAAATGCTGCATTAGAACCTCAGTATTGAATTTCTTTAAAATAATTAATTTATTAATTTTTATTATTTTTAATATCTTTATTGGAGTATAATTGTTTTACAATGGTGTGTTAGTTTCTGCTTTATAACGAAGTGAATCAGTTATACATATATATATATTCCCATATCTCTTCCCTCTTCTGTCTCCCTCCCTCCCACCCTCCCTATCCCACCCCTCTAGGTGGTCACAAAGCACCTAGCTGATCTCCCTGTGCTATGCGGCTGTTTCCCACTAGCTGTCTATTTTACATTTGGTAGTGTATACATGTCCATGCCACTCTCTCCCTTTGTCACAGGAATCCTGGATTATTGTGTGCACAAGTTACAAAGGACATACTTTGGCCTCACATTCAAGCTAACCTACAACCTTTGTGAATCTGTGTGTCTGCTGGCACAAGTGAGGTATTACTTCAAAGATAAGGAGATTTATTATAGATTCTTCCCAAAGCAAAGAGCCATCTTATTAAAATGCTGTAAGTTCATCCATGTGGGATTTGGGTGAAGGCAGTTTTGGACAAGCCACTGTGTACCAGTAGTGAAAACAGAAATGAATTCAACCTTCTAATGGGAAAGTGAAAAGTAAATAAATTAGTCTCCAGGTTTTCCAACTTTAGAAAATTATCTAAGGTAAAATATGACCAAAAATTGAAATAGCAAGTTAAAATTGTTTCCAGGTTTCTGATGGATAATTTGTAATTTAAAATGATTGGGGCAGGGGTGCCCAGGGCAAATCTGAATATCAAGATTTGCCCCCAGCCTCTCTGATTGCTGCTTCTTACACTTTTACTAAACCTCTTCCTTTTCTACTTCCTCTTAAGTGTGGGAAGAATTCACATGTATCTTTTACCAGCATAAAGTAACATACTGTGCTTGCTGTCTGACACTGGCCAGGGAATGCCTTTGTTTTGTCTTTTACACCTCTGCTTAACCACAGGAAAAATAGATATTGTGTGTTTAGTCCAGGAAATGTGACTAGTATTAAGTTGTATCTTAAGGAAAGGGACGGGGAACAGCCAGTCCTGGGCACAGTTAAGAACCCTCTTTTGCCTTTAGAATGGAGTTTCCTTGAAGAATTAAAACAAATGGAGCTACCATATGATCCTGCAGTCCTACTCCTGGGCATATGGTTTCCGGAGAAAACTATAATTTGAAAAGATACATGCACCCCAATGTTCATAGTAGCACTATTTACAGTAGCCAAGACATGGAAGTAACCTAAATGTCCATTGACAGATGAAGGGATAAAGAAGATGTGGTACATATATACAATAGAATATTCCTCAGCCATAAAAAATGAAATAATGCCATTTGCAGCAACACAGATGGCCCTGGAGATTATCATACTAAGTGAAGTAAGTCAGACAGAGAAAGACAAATATTATATGATATCACTTATATGTGGAATCTAAAAAATAATACAAATGAATCTATTTACATAGTAGAAACAGACTCATAGGCATTGAAAACAAACTTATGGTTACTGAAAGGGAAGCAAGGGGAAGGATAAATTAGGAGTATGGGATTAATAGATGCACACTACTGTATATAAAATAACTAAACAACAAGGTCCTACTGTATCACACAGGGAACAATATTCAATATCTTGTAATAACCTATAATGGAAAATAATCTGAAATATATATATGTGTATATACATAATATAACTGAATCATTTTGCTGTACACCTGAAACTAATACAATATTGTAAATCAACTATACTTCAATAAAAAAAAGAACTCTCTTTTGCCTTGGTGCTCTCATACCTTTCTCTTTCCCATTATGTGTTGTTCTCCTGCCCTAAGATTCTGAGACACTCATGGTACCTTCTAGCTCTAAAAAGTCCTTCCCCAAGTCTCTCTTTCCTCAATGTGCAGCATGCCCCAGAATTGGAGCTTGACCCTCCTGCCCTGTACTTAGTCCTACTTCCTCATATAAGGCAGGCTTGTCAGAATGCCAGCATCTCTGCACACCCTGGAGCGCTGGCTTCTACAAGTAGCATTATTGCTCTGGCCTTCATGACAGCATGAAGACAAGCACATAGAAAGGAGGTGGATGTGGGGCTCCTGTAGGTCCCCAGCTCTTGCTCCAGAGCAGTGGCCCAATAAGCCATGTGAGGCCCTAGTTCTTAACTCAGGGCCTCAGCCCAGAATTTTTGTCTGGAGCTGGACAGCTGAGACAAGGGTGAGCCAGGACTGAGCTTCGTTTTAAGATCCTTAAATCTCCCTCTTCCTGGCAATCTACAGCTTCAATGCAATCCTTATTAAAATACCAGTGGCATTTATTGAAGAGGCTTTCTTTTTCCCATTGTATATTCTTGTCTCCTTTATCGTAGATTAATTGACCATACAACTGTGGGTTCATTTCTGGGCTGTCTATCCTGTTGCATGAGCTATGTGTCTGTTTTTGTGCCAGTACCATACTGTTTGCAGTACCATAGCTTGGTGATGTAGCTTGAAATAAGGGAGCTTGATAACTCCAACTTTGTCCTTCGTTTTCAAGATTGTTTTGGCTATTCAGGGTGTTTTGTGTTCCCATAAAAATTTTAGAATTATTTGTTCTAGTTCTGTGAAAAAATGTCAAATGCTATATATGTATATGTCTATCATCTATCTATCTATCTAGAGATGGGGGAGGGGAAGAGAGAGGATATTTAAAATATAAGAAGATAGTGTATAAAATTATACCAACACATTTAAATGTCTAGGGAAAATGGACATGTTTTGAAGATGCGATCTATGAATTATCAGTTCTAAGTCACAAAGAGACAAAATCCAAACAAACAAAGTATCAAAACCAAAACTGAAAGGGTAATAGAAAGAAAGAAAAATCTATCCATAAGAATGACACCAGGTTCAGATAGTTTCTTAAGTGAATTTTACTAAACCTTATTTGATAGATGATCATTGTATTATGGACACACTTGCACAGCATAGAGTGTGCGAGAAGCCTAACGCATATCAAATGGCATCTGTGTTACATTGCGCAGTTTTGATTGTACACAACCATATTTATATCAAACGATTTGATTACCCTCAGAAACCAACAATGCAGCTTCTGAGTCCTACAGGAGTGATAAGATAGTTACCTCTACAGAAGGTTGTGGCTTACTGTCACCAGGTTCTGAACGTGACTGAACATGGGCAACCAACGCAGGGGAATTGCTGGCCAGCATCCCTGTGCCAGGGTTTTGGGATGACATACAACCCATTGCCCTCACCCCCAGCAGCACCCCTGGGCCCAGCATCCTGGGCACTACAGGTGGACATGGCCCATGGCCCTTAGGCTCAGCCCCTCCTCAAGAGGCACCACTGACAATGTCACAGATGCTGTAGCTGCCCTTCCAACCAAATGTGTGTTTACTGTGGGCTATATAACTTCTGGTTCCTTTAGTCAAGATGCTTAATCCAACATTTGTTTCTCCAATTAATCCAATGTATAAATCCAACATTGCATGACTCATGCATAACTATTCTAAAGAATCTTATTTTATGTACTATATGTATCAGAATAGTGTACATTGCCATGTAATGTGAAAAGAAAAGTCTACATAAATAATGTGGCCAACTATCCAAGTGTCCTACCAGCTAAAATACCAACTAAACCTTGAACAGTGAAAAAACAAAACCAAACAAGAAAACCCCATTGTTTAACCACTTTGGACTGCCCTCCAGGGGCCATGCACAGGCAATGAAACCACCGGGGCCCAGGTCCCCCAGAGTGCTACACGCACATGCTGTTGGTCATAGAGGAGAAGGGCAAAGACATCCGGCCCCCTTGTGCCGACAGTAAGGGTGCCAGGGAGCCCCTGAAGGGAGGCATCATCACCACTCAGACCCTGGTTGGAGTGGAGAGTGCCTGGCAGACACGGTGCAGACGCCCTCCCCACCCCTGCAACAGGATGCACCTAGGCCTCAGCCACTGCAGAGCCCTTGCTTCCCCTGGCCTCTACCCCAAGTTACACTTCCCATCCTGGGCTTCCTGGCCTGTGTCCCTCCAGGAACCAGGGGGCGACTCTCACTCCAGTCTGCAGTACTAACTGACACCCCCACCCCCCGAAGCAATAATTAGCAGTGAGATGACTGTGAGTCCCACCCATGACCTGACATCAGTGTGGATCCATCTGCACCTTTCTCCTCTCTGTGCCCCCCCGCCCCACTCTGCTCTTACTCGGTAATGCTTCTCACTTTGTCCCAGCCCTCTCCTCCCCTAGCAGGGCCTCCAAACACTTGTCACCTCCCTGCCTTGTCTCCTGGACCATAGTGACTCTTCAGTGTGCCTTTTGCTAAATATGCCATTTTTTCTATAAATAAAAGAGAATTCCATGAGGCTAATATAATACTAACTCCCACACTATACAAGTCTGACGACAGAAATCTAAAAACTATCAACCAATCACACTAATACACAGATATGGACAAATTAAATACAAACTATCTCAGCAGATTTTACTCAGTAATGAATTTTGTGGTTCACATATAAGGTCAAAACAATACTTAGAGTGCAAATGTGATTCAGCAGTTTCAAAATCTATTAATTCTCTGTATCTACAAATTAAAGTAGGAAAAGAAGATAATCTCAATAAATATTAAGAAAACATTTCCAAAATTCAACATCTATTTGTGATAAAAATATAAATAAAATAACACAGTCAAGTTAGAAATAAAGGTTTAACTTGATATAAAAAATATCTCCTAGAAAACTGAAGCAAACATAATAGCTAATGGTGAATTATCAGAAGTACTCATATTAAAATCATAAACAAGAAAAAGACACCGACTATTGTCATTTTTACTTACATTATTACATTATTCAATGTTTTGAATAGAAAATTTTAGTAATAAATTAAAAGAAAAAAGAAGTATAAGAAACGAAACTGAGTTATTTGTAGTGAGGTGGATGGACCTAGAGTCTGTCATACAGAGTGAAGTAAGTCAGAAAGAGAAAAACAAATACGGCATGCTAACACACATATATGGAATTAAAAAAAAAAAAAGTTCTGAAGAGCCTAGGGGCAAGATGGGAATAAAGACACAGACCTACTAGAGAATGGACTTGAGGATACGGGGAGGGGGAAGGGTAACCTGGGATGAAGTGAGAGAGTGGCATAGACATATATACACTACCAAACATAAAATAGCTAGTGGGAAGCAGCCGCACAGCACAGGAAGATCAGCTCGGTGCTTTGTGACCACCTGGAGGGGTGGGATAGGGAGGGTGGGAGGGAGGGAGATGCAAAAGGGAAGAGATATGGGGACATATGTATATGTATAACTGATTCACTTTGTTATAAAGCAGAAACTAACACACCATTGTAAAGCAATTATACTCCAATAAAGATGTTAAAAAAATAAAATAATGGAATAAAAGAGACAAACCTGCCATTTAAAAAACTTTTATCTGATAACCTACCCCAAAACTCCAGAGAATTAATTGATAAAAAACATTAACTAAAAAGATGGTCTTAAAATGAAGCAGGACCCTATGGTCCTTCCCCCCCATGTCCTCTGCCTGTCTTTTGTCTGTGGAAAAACTTTAGCCAAAGAATAAGTTTAATCAGAGAAGTGAAAAATGCAGAAGCAAAAAAAAAAGCAGTCAAACAGGACAAAACAATAATAGGTTAGTCAGTAAGCAAAGTCAAGGACTTTTAGTTCCTCCTCAGGGGCTATAGATAATATTCTGAGCCATGTCCTGTGAGCTGTCTTATAGATACTGAAACCCCCACCAGGTAGAAGAAGTTAACTACATGATGACCAGGCTGTAGCCACGACATAAGCTGCCACAATTCCGAGAACTGGCCTCAAAGAAATGGGAACAAACCGACCCTGGAACTGAAGACTAACTATACCTAAAGCAATCAAGATGACGCTGGTCAGACCACTGCATGACCGATTTCAAGATGACGGTCAGAGCTGACTGTGCTGTTTCTGCATGTAGCTCCCTCCCTCTGCCTATAAAAACTCTTGCCCCCTGATTGTTAGAGGGGAGTCAGCCTTTGGACAGGCATCTGCCCTCTCCACTGGTTGCCGGCAGCCAAAATAAAGCAAACTTTCCTTTCCACCAACCTGGCCTCTTTATTGGCTTTTGAGCAGCGAGCAGCCAGACCCCACTTTTGGTTAGAGTCTGATTGATGTACAGTAAACATTTAAAACATACTTACCAATAATAACAATTCAGAAAATGCAATGGAAAAAAATGGATTCCATTATCAGTTGTTTAAGTTAACACAAAACACCACGAAATAAACTACATTTTTCTGGGTGGGCCACAGGGCAGCCTTAACTAGGCCCAGATACCTAAAGTCTCACTTGACAACGTGAGGTGGTTCCAGGGAAGTGCAGAAGTTCTGCTGCACCAGACATCCTGGTGCACAGGTAACCGTGACTCTGCTGTCTTCCACACCTGGCTTCCAAGCTGGCCGGAAGAGGAGAGGAGCACAGAAGAGTGTGCACTGAAGTGCTTTATGAGCTGGGCTGAAAGTGGCATTCACTCTCCAGCGGCCAGTGCTCAACCACACAGCCACGTGTGAGTGCAAGGCAGCCTGGGTAAGGAAGAGGAGGCACAGATTTTTAGGAACCTCTGCATTAATCTTGTCGTGAAAATCTGTCTGCACCCTTCTTCCCACATACAGAACTCATTCAAGCCTTTCCCCAGGGGACCAACCCCAAGTTTCATCCGGCTCAGTCTGGGATCTGGGTGAAGTCTTTTCTTCTCCATCCATCTGGATGTGGCTCGCCATCATCCAGCTGCCTGTAAACTAAATGCTGTGGTGGAGCAGGCAGAGAGTAACCCCAGTGCAACTGCCCTTAAAAGGGAGACGTACAGGGGGAAATACCAGGAGACGAACAGCAATCACCATCCTCAGCAAGAGTGGACTCCTACTGGGCCAGCATCTTGGAAGAAGGGCCTTGATTAGACGTTGGATTTGGGCTCCAGGAGAATCTCCTTTGCCCCTGGTTCTACCCTTTGGCAAGGTTTATTTTTTCCTTCCATTTTCTTTCATGACTATATTTGAAGTAGGCGTTGGAAAATATGCCACCCTTGGGGTAGGGGTGTGTGTAGAGTTTTAGTAGCAGTTTTCTTGCTGGTGCCGATTTGGGGACCCAAATTTATTTTACATTTCCAAGTTTGATTTTTTTTAAGCTCATGGTTTCTTTGGTAATATAACTTCCTCAGAAATTTTGTAGACTTCTAATCTTCTGTCAGTCAATTTCACATGCCAGCAACCACATCCATACTTCCATGAAGTCTTATTCATCGTTTACCTGAAATTTAAATCTAACAGGGTGCCCTATATTTTTATTTGGTAAATCTGGCAGACCTAAAGTTAGCAGGAAGAGTTGGACCAAATGTCCACCACTGCTGGCTGGGGCCTCTCTCTTTCCGGATCTTCCTGTGCCCAACACCCAAGCACTAAGTTAGGCTATGAATTTCAATCCTTGTCTATGGCACTGACCCTCTTCAAGGTGAAGATTTCTATACTGATTATACAAGATTTAGCTGTGGTAACAGACTTAAACATCTAACAGTTCTACCCAAGAGAAGTTCATTTCTCACACATCTAACAGCCCCAGGCAGCAACCCACGTGCTCCATTCCGTCACTCCGGGCCCCAGGGATCCCCTGACAGTGTTTTGCCATCCTCATCAATTTCTTCTAAGGACCCTCTGGGGATTACTATTCCAGGCAGGCAGGAGAGGGAGAGAGCTTAGGAGAAAGTGGGGGTGTGTTTTAGGGGTCTGGCTTGGAAGCAACACCCATTACTTCTGTTCACCTTCCAGTGGCTAAGACCTGAGTTATATGACCCAACCTAACTGCAAAGATTGCTGTAAGTTTAGCTGCTTGCCCAAGAAGAAAAGTCAACTAGATTTTGAAGAACTGCTAGCAAATTCTGTCCCAGACCTAACAAAGAATGTACAAGCCTTATGTGAATAAAACTTCAAACTTTGTTAAAGGACATTAAAAAAAAAAAAAACTAAATAAGAGGAGAGACATATTATGTCCTGATATGGAAAGATATAGGCATGTAAAAATGTTAATTCTCCCCCACATTAATCTAAAAATTGCATAAAATCTTAGTCAAAATCGGAATGTTTCATGGAAGCTGATAAAATGATTTTAAATTTCATGTGGTAGAGAATATCTAATTTTTTAAAGAGAACAGTATAGTGTGATTATCACTACAGATCAATTATAATTAAAGCATAGTGGTATTGGTACAAAAGTAGATCAGTAGAAGAGATAAACAAACTAGAGAATTCAGGAAATATTCTTCATAGTATTCAACCTTAAGAAAAAAAAGGAAATCCTGTCACATGCTACAGCATGGATGAATCTTGAGGACATTAAGTGAAATTAGCTAGTCACACACACAAATACCGTATGACACTGCTTGTATGAGGTACCTAGAGGAGTCAAATTTATAGAGACAGAAAGTAGATTGTGGTTGCCAGGGACTTGGGGAGGAGGATGGGGAGTTGTTTAAGGAGGTACAGAATTTCAGTTTTTCAAGATGAAGAAGTTTTGGAAAACTTTCCCACAAAAATGTGAATATACTTAACACTACTGGACTCTACACTTAAAATGGTTTAACCACATTAAGAAACCACATTAAAAAACCATTTTTTAACCACATTAAAAAAACATTTTTTAACCACAGTTGAAAATTTATTAAGTTAAAAAAATATTTATATTATTGTATTAATAGGATAGTAGCTTATTAAAATTAAAAAAATTCAAGTTTCAAGTGTTTCAAGTCAGTGGTAAAGGATAGCGCATTCAAGAAATAATTTCCTTCTGGAAAAAAATAAGTTTCCTTACATTATAAAAACAATAAAATTTTGATAAAAAGCAGGACTGTGAACTTAGAAAAAATGTTAGTGTTTTCCTAATATTGAGGTGTTGCAAAGGCCAAATAAAAATCAAAATTTTACACTTAGAAAATATAGAGTTGCTGCATTATATTGGAATGGTGTAAAAGTATTTCTAAGCAAAGTGTAAAACTCAGAATCCATAAAAAATCTAATGAAATGTTTGCCTTCATATAATCTGAAATCGCCTTTAGAAAAAGAAAGTCACCATAAAGTTAAAAGGCAAGTAAGTGACTAGTAGAAGATATTGCAACATATTTAATCAATAAAGAGTTAATAACTAGAATATATAAAGAGATCTAAAAATTAATAAGAAAGGAAAACATTTTAATAGAAAAATTTAAACTATGAACACGACCCTCACAGAAGAATGGAACATAGCCAATAAACATATGAAACGAGGTTAATTCTTACTCAAAATCAAGAAGTAGCAAAATAAAACCATACTGAAATTATTTTTCCTCATTTATTAGTTTGGGATTAATTTAAATGCTGCAGAATAGTGGATGTTCTCATTCATCACTCTTGGGAATTGCATGTTCTTTCTAGTTTTTCAGAAAAACTGGATGCATTTGTCAAAATTGTAAATGTGTATGTATTTTTACTCACGAACTCTCCACTAGGAATCTATCTTAAATATTCCCATATGTGAAAAGGGATGCATATATAAAAATATTCACTGCAGCATTGTTGATTTGAGGAAAGAGCAGAAGTTAAATATTCATCAACAGGGTTTGGCTAAATAAATTGTGTTACATCCATACCATGGAATACTATGTAGCCCTTACAAAGAATACTGTTGGCTTATAGGTACTGACACTGGAGGAACCCTAAGACATATCATTAAAAAACAAAAACAATGCATCCCACGTAATCAATTCTGTAGATGCCTGTTAAAATCATGGGAAAGATGCATACTGCCTTGGTTAGATATTGCCACAATTCTGTTGTGTCACAAACATTTACCTGAAATTTAAATCTAACAGGGTAGGTACTGACACTGGAGGAACCCTAAGACATATCATTAAAAAACAAAAACAATGCATCCCACGTAATCAATTCTGTAGGTGCCTGTTAAAATCATGGGAAAGATGCATACTGCCTTGGTTAGATATTGCCACAATTCTGTTGTGTCACAAACTCAGTGAACCTGAACAACCATCTCTTATTGTGATGACTCTCTGGGTCATGGAGCAGTTCTGCCTCAACATGTAAGCCGTGTTCTAGTCTCTTCTGCGTGCTTCTCACCCTCCTTGGATCAGCAGGCTGGCCAGGACATGCAGTTCTCATGCTGGGGGCAGACCCTCAAGAGCCTAAACATAAACATGTAAGACTTCTTAATGCCTGTCTTGGAACTGGAACACAATTGCTTCTGCCCTCTGCCCTTGGCCAAAGCTGGTCCCACAGCCCAGCCCAAAGTCAAGACACTCCGGCCAAAAGTCCATGCACAAAGGAGTGGACGGCTGAATAGTTATTCCTCAGGAGAAGATTTTGCATGATCATTTTATGCATTTATTTGTTAAATATTGACTAACCTTTACTAATTATGAAGCTCTGTTCTTGGCACTGGACCATGAGCAGTAAACAAAAGACACCACCCCAACAAACACCATTCCCGCATGGACCTTACATTCTAGTAGAGGAGACACCTTAAAGGAGGTAAATAAGGAAAACATATAGTGTGTTAGATAGTGATAAATGCTAAAGAGGAAAATAAAACAGAGAAAGGAGACATATATTTGGTCTGTAGGGAGAGAGAATATAAACATTCAGATCACGTGTCAGGGAAATCCACCAACTGAGGAGATGACTTTTAAGTGAAACTCTGAAGGAAGTGAGGAAATGAGCCATCTGGTTATCGGGGAAGGGCCTTCCACGGGATGGAGAAACAGCAAGTGCAAAGCCCTGAGACAGGAGCATGACCAGCAAGTTCAAAACAGAAGGGGCCATAGTGGTTGGGGCAGAATGAACAAGGGAAGGAGGAGAAGGTTTTCTCCAGAGAGGCCACAGAACCCAGTCATGTCCCTGACAGGTGCCTCCCTAGGGACTGCAGACACCAGCGCAAGACCCACACCAAGTGAGTACTTGCCTGCTTTCCTGCTTTGGATTTTCAGATATTTTCAGAAACTCACTTCCTATTCCTATGCTCTGGCACTTTTTCATGCCGGCTGAGCTGGACTTCTTCCAATGACAGGAGACCCCTCAGAACCAGCTCCTGGGTTCTGTGGGTCTCTTGTCCCAGTTCCTGGCCCCATCCAACAGCCTCTTCTCCAGTTAACCAAAATATGACAGACAGATCAAGAGCTCTGTGGAATATGCAATGACTGGCAAGAGGATGGGTCAAGGATCAGGAAAATTATGATCAAGATGATGCCTGAAAGGCCCAGTTAATTATAAAATGGATAGACAGTTTAAGTACCCCAGCCATGGCTCCCAATTCTAGACCTTGGAAGGCCCTTTCAGAGGACACAGAGGGATTGAACCCAAATAAGAAGAGCCATTAAATCTATTGGGCGCAGAATGGTACCTGTTATTTTCGATATCACAGAAATAGCAAGAAAATCAAAACCACTGGTGAAGTACATATCATGGAAAAAAATGAAGCTCTCTTGCTATAGAATTCAAACAAATTAAATTATATAGAAAATTACACACACACACACACACACATACACACACATACCACATGGTCCAATGTAAAACATTTTTTCTCACTCTCTTAAGTATCAAAGAATTGGGAGTCAGTGGGGACAAGTTTCCTAAAAGACAAAATGTTTTCCCATTGTATTAATGATAGTGCATTTCAGCTAATTCCTGTAGTTACTATTGATGCAATAACTGGAGAAATCTATTAAGTCCTTGAATTTTAATAACCTTGATGTTACAAGTCACAGTAACAAATTAAGATTGCTTCTCTGAGCTAGCACATTAATCAGGTTTGCCATTTTGGACCTCACACAGACCACAGGCTGCATCCAGCCAATATCATTAGGTAAGGACCCTGAAGATTAGACGTAGACAGGTTCCCAATACACAGCCACGAGCCCACAGGTGATGTGGTTGTGGTGTAGCCAGCCCTCTGGGTTACTTCCAGGATGTATGCTTCAAAGACGAGATGGGGACGAAGTCAAAAGAGCACTAATAAGTATTAATGATTAGTTTGTATGGCTGTGTACTTATTAGCTATTGTCAGGAAATCTACAATGACCAAAACATACCCCTACCTGTATCCAGGAAGTAGTATTTAAATACCTATTTTTTGACGTTTAAAAATAAGCATGGACCCCATTAGCAATGGGGCTCCTCCCCCAGAGATGTCCCCCAGCCACCTGACTTTTTTAGGAGTGAAAAATATGTATAAAATACAGCCTGTTACTAATGTCTGATGTGTAATGTCAGGACTGATTTGATGATGTCCTTCACCTTGAATGCAATGCTGAGTAGAAAATGGGATTCCAATAATCCACAGCGTGCAGTGGCATTAGGATTCAATTACCACCTGGGGTTGCTAAGGAAGCAATGCCTATTGATGCGAGTGCCTTGGGTGCTGTACTTGACATTCACAGTGGTGACAACAATGACAAGGCCGGCAGGGAGGCATGGGAAAGCCACATGTGACTGCACAGGAGGGCAGTCACAAGCCGGCATGACTGACTGACATGCTTTCAGTACTTTAACCCCTTGGCTCCTGTCACAATCAGAGAATCAGACAGCTTCTGCAGTGACACTCAAGACAAAATAGGATAAAACATTTTCTTTTCTTAAAGCAACAGGGCAGATATGGCTGTAACACAGACTCAGAATGTAACTGAGTAGGTGGTATCACTACAATGTAACTTGCCAATGCCCTTGTATACAACTGAGGCTGGATTGTGGTGCAGGGGCACCCTGAGATTTGGAATTGGACATGTGTGGATTCCAGAAAAGCTGGGAATTTTGAATTCTCCAAAATGGGAGAATTCTCCAAAATGAGAGAATTCAACCCTTGCTGGAAGAAGTGGCCCATGCACCCTGTGTGAAGAACCTTCCCTTATCTGAAGATCCGTTAATAACTTTCACAGGAGAGTCCCCTCACAAGGTGATGTTTATGATCCTCCAACCCACCGCCTCAACTGATACTGCCTTGAGACTCATAATTAGGTTCGCAACTATCAAGTAGGGTTCACAGGGACAAATGCAAAATCTGATCCATGAAGAGATTTTTACACTTAGTGAGGGTGAGGGAGAGAGAGAGAGGGAGAGAGGAATAGGGAGTAGGGTGGGAGAGAGAGGGAGAGAGAAAGAGAGAGAGAGAGAGAGAGAAGGGAAAAGATAAAAAGGGAAAGATTTGCTAATTCAAACCATCAGACACAGGTAAAATGGGCATGGATTTTAAGAAGGTTAAACCATGAAGTGCAGAATTCAGTACTAGATAAGGCTGAATTTACCCAGGCGAGGCCCTTCCAGAGTGATAAAAGAAATGTTCACAATTGAGATATAGGGAAGTCATTCTGATTTATACGTGAGTTAACTTGAATTTGATGCTAGCTAAAATAGACTCTTTGTAGCCTATCAAACATACATTAGTACACCTGCTTTAATTATTAAAGAAAAGGGCACATTGGCCAGAAGTGAAGTATATCCACATTAAAAATAAAAAGATTAAATGTCTCCCTTCCTGGGATATCAATGTTGGTCCTCCTTTGATGATAAGACTCCCTTTCCAGGTGCCAAGGCCATGCTGACTCACTGTTTACATGCTCGGCTGTTCTTTTTTTTTTTTT
>NW_020174055.1:1349980-1383931 GCF_003031525.2 Neophocaena asiaeorientalis asiaeorientalis
GAGGGAGGGAGGGAGGGAGGGAGGGAGAGAAAGGGGAAGGGAAAAGATAAAAAGGGAAAGATTTGCTAATTCAAACCATCAGACACAGGTAAAATGGGCATGGATTTTAAGAAGGTTAAACCATGAAGTGCAGAATTCAGTACTAGATAAGGCTGAATTTACCCAGGCGAGGCCCTTCCAGAGTGATAAAAGAAATGTTCACAATTGAGATATAGGGAAGTCATTCTGATTTATACGTGAGTTAACTTGAATTTGATGCTAGCTAAAATAGACTCTTTGTAGCCTATCAAACATACATTAGTACACCTGCTTTAATTATTAAAGAAAAGGGCACATTGGCCAGAAGTGAAGTATATCCACATTAAAAATAAAAAGATTAAATGTCTCCCTTCCTGGGATATCAATGTTGGTCCTCCTTTGATGATAAGACTCCCTTTCTAGGTGCCAAGGCCTTGAAGAAATGTAATCCTGACTTGTTTAATGTTCTTTGTTCTGACAAGATATAAAACTGTGCTGAAAACCCTGCTTCTCAGGAGCAGTTTCTCAGAGTCATCTGGGAAGTGGGTTTCTGGGCTAGTCCTCAGTTTGACTCAAATAAAACTCTCTTCCATTTTTCTTATTCATTGTTTAGTGATTATTTTCTTTGACAAGAGATTCAGGCCGAGTGGCTTAATGGAGCTCCTTAGGGGAGCTCTCAGCTTGCTTGGTTGCTGGGGTGAAATCCAAACTGGACGTTGGCCCATATCTGATAAGGCTGTCTCTGCTCTCTGTGATGGGCTGTTTGCAGAAATCTTTGCATTCTACAGAAGACCATGCTCATCCACTACACCCATGATATCAAGATGATTGAACCTGGTGAGCAGGAACAGCAAGAGCTTTAAATGTCGTATTGAGACACATGTGTGGCAGAGGGTGAGCAAGAAACCCCATGAAACTACAGGGCCCAGACCGTGGGGAGGTTTCCAAGGGCCAGGTTGTCTGAAGCATGTTGGAACATTCCTTCCAAAGTGAAAGAAAAGTTGCTATTTCTTCGATTGCCTACTGCTCAAAAATAGACAGTTTTGGGTGGGTCTCTTTGGAGGCAACGTATGCCATATTTGAAAGGGCTGCCCCAATCCATTTACTGAAAATCTTCAAAGCTCCAGATTTTGAGTGGGGCCTGGATGAGGTGTCTTGGGCCTTGTGCATCACGGTAATTGAAATGTCTGTTTCCCACAGGGATACTGTATATAACAATGAAAATATCTAGGTTTGGTGTGCAAAGTTATTATTTATTATTATTATTTTTTTTGTGGTACGTGGGCCTCTCACTGCTGTGGCCTCTCCCATTGCAGAGCACAGGCTCCGGACGCACAGGCTCAGCGGCCATGGCTCATGGGCCCAGCCGCTCCACTGCATGTGGGATCTTCCCGGACCGGGGCACGAACCCGTGTCCCCTGCATTGGCAGGCGGACTCTCAACCACTGCGCCACCAGGGAAGCCCCAAAGTTATTATTTTAAGAATCAGCTCTTGTTATGCAACTGAACTTTGTAGCAGAATGGGGATTCAGTGACTCTGTGACTGAAGCTGATCACCACGAATTGGCTATGCTCTGACACACGGAGCCACAGTGCAGAAGTTGTTTGTAAGAGAACAGGTTTGCAAGTCTGGAAAGCACAAGTATATTTCATGAGCAGGTGGCTCAGCCTCCTATCACATCTTCTGCTTCTCCATCTTTTTTCCCCACGATTTACACGTATGACCTCATGGGGAATTCCTTATGACAGGCTGGTTCACAGATGGTTCTGCCTGAGATGCTGGCACCAACTAACTCTAAGTGGACTGCTGGACCACAACAGCCTCACTCAAGGGAGTCCCTAAAGAACAGGGCAAGGGATATCCTCCAAGTGGGTAAAACCTTGAGCAGGACATTTAGTTTTTCACTTTGTCTGGAATGCCACATTTGCCATGGTTTTATTTCATACAATACTGCTTCTGATCAAGGCATTCACTTCACAGTCAAAGGAACAGGGTAATAAGCTCATGAAATTCACACATCCTACTCTATTCTCTGCTACCCAGAAGCAGTGGTCATTATATGTTGGTAGGATGGCCTGAGAAGACTCCATTATGGTACCCATTGGGAGGCAGCACCCTATATGTGGTATACGCTTTGAACCAGCAAGCAATCATCAGAATACATGAGTCTAGAAATCAAAGAAGCATAATTGGAAATGTTTTTTCTCACTAGTATGCCTAATATCTCTTCTGCAGAACTGTTGCTTCTCATCCCTAGAACTGTGTGCTTTGCTGGTTTGGAGGTCCTAGTTCTAAGGGGAGGGATACTTCTGCCAGAGAACTCAACGATGTGTCCATTGGATTGGAAGCCGAGGCTGTATCCTGTCACATGGGACTCTTTATTACACTGTAAAGAGGAGAGTTACTGTCCTGGCTGGGGTAAATGATTCTGATTACTACAGAGAAACTGAGTTTCTGCTACACAAAGGAGGTAGGGAGGACATACCTGGAAGATGCACTAGAGTGCCTCTCACATGCCTCTCCCATGTCCAATAGGAAATGTTAGTGGACAATCTTGTGGGTTAAATTGTGTCCCCCCAAAAGATCTGTTTAAGTCCTAAACTCTGGTACTTGTGAATGTGATCTTATTTGGAAATAGGGTCCTTGCAGTTGTAATCAAGTTAAGATTAGGTCACATTGGATTAGGGTGGGGGATCAATATGACCTCCAATATGACAGGTGCCCTTATAAGAAGTAGAGAAGAGACACAAACACACAGAGGAAGAATGCCACCTGACAACAGAGGCAGAGATTGGAGTTATGTAGGAACAAAGCAAGTAATGACAAGGTTTACAGCCACCACCAGAAGTTAGTGTTACCGAATTAATTCCTATGGATTCTAGCTTGGCTGAGGCCCTCTACCTTGGTGGGGGAGGGCTCTTTTCCCATTTGGGTTTGAATAGGTGAATAACAAAACTGAAGCTAATTTTAAACAGTAGAGACAAACGGAGGAAGAGTGAGGCTAATGATGGAAAGGCATATGCATTAGTCTACTGGGAAAGGAACATTTGAGGGAGTGGGAGGGTCACCCTCTTTTCATCCTCTTTTTGTCCTTAATGTTCAGTCATAGCCATTGGTTGGTGTGTCATTTAATATACTCATATGGTAAAATCAATGTATAATGAGACTCAGGGTCTGTTGGAGGTCCAATCCGTTGCCATCTTAGACCAGGATGGTGCCATCTGGATTTTCGTTCGTTTGTTTGTAGCTTCCTTTTTTATCTCTGGATGCTTTTTATAGTTTTCTCAGAAATGGGATTTATTTTAGATAGAGAAGTTCTATTGTCTTTTTATTTTTTAACATTTTTATTGGAGTATAATTGCTTTACAATGGTGCATTAGTTTCTGCTTTATAACAAAATGAATCAGTTATACATGCACATATATCTCCATATCTCTTGCCTCTTGCACCTCCCTCCCTCCCAGCCTCCCTATCACACCCTTCTAGCTGGTCACATGGCACTGGGCTGATCTCTCTGTGCTATGCGACTGCTTCTCACTAGCTATTTTACATTTGGTAGTGTATATATGTCCACTACCACTCTCTCACTTTGTCCCAGCTTACCCTTCCCCCTCCCCGTATCCTCAAGTCCATTCTCTAGTAGGTCTGCATCTTTTTTCCTATCTTGCCCCAGGTTCTTCATGACTTTTTTTTTTTTTTAGATTCCATATATATGTGTTAACATACGGTATTTGTTTTTCTCTTTCTGACTTACTTCACTCTGTGTGACAGACTTAGGTCCATCCATCTTACCACAAATAACTCAATTTTGTTTCTTTTTATGGCTGAGTAATATTCCATTGTATATATGTGCCACATCTTCTTTATCCATTCATCTGTTGATGGACACTTAGGTTGCTTCCATGTCCTGGCTATTGTAAATAGAGCTGCAATGAACATTGTGGTACACGACTCTTTTTGAATTATGGCTTTCTCAGGGTATATGCCCAGTAGTGGGATTGCTGGGTCGTATGGTAGTTCTATTTTTCATTTTTTAAGGAAGCTCCATACTGTTCTCCACGGTGGATGTATCAATTTACATTCCCACCAACAGTGTATGAGGGTTCCCTTTTCTCCACACCCTCTCCAGCATTTATTGTTTCTAGATTTTTTGATGATGGCCATTCTGACCAGTGTGAGCTGATAACTTTGTTAAAGATAAGGTGACCATAAGTGCATGGGTTTATCTCTGGGCTTCCTATCCTGTTCCATTGATCTATATTTCTGTTCTTGTGCCAGTGCCATACTATCTTGATTACGGTAGCTTTGTAGTATAGTGTGAAGTCCAGGAGCCTGATTCCTCCAGTACCCATTAATCTTAGAACTGTTTTGCTGCACTCCATAGGTTTTCGGTCATAGCGTTTTCATTATCATATTTTTCTAAGTATTATTTGATGTCTTTTTTGATTTCTTCACTGATCTCTTGGTTATTAAGTAGTGTATTGTTTAGGCTCCATGTGTTTGTATTTTTTACAGACTTTTTTCCTGTAATTGATATCTAGTCTCATAGCGTTGTGTTCAGAAAAGATGCTTGATATGATTTCAATTTTCTTAAATTTACAAAGGCTTGATTTGTGACCCAAGCTATGATCTATCCTGGAGAATTTCCATGAGCACTTGAGAAGAAAGTGTATTCTGTTGTTTTTGGATGGAATGTCCTATAAATATCAATTAACTTCATCTTGCTTAATGTATCATTTAATGCTCGTGTTTCCTTATTTATTTTTCATTTTGGATGATCTGTCCTTTGGTTAATGTGGGGTGTTAAAGTCCACTACTATGATTGTGTTACTGTTGAATTTCCCTTTTATGGCTGTTAGTATTTGCTTTACGTATTGAGATGCTCCTATGTTGGGTGCATAAATATTTACAATTCTTATATCTTCTTCTTGGAAGTGATCCCTTGATCATTATGTAGTGTCCTTCTTTGTCTCTTTTAATAGTCTTTGTTTTCAAGTCTATTTTGTCTGATTTGAGAATTCTACTCCAGCTTTCCTTTGTGTTCCATTTGCATGGAATATCTTTTTCCATCACCTCACTTTCAGTGTGTATGTGTCCCTAGGTCTGAAGTGGGTCTCTTGTAGACAGCATATATATGGGTCTTGTTTTTGTATCCATTCAGCCACTTTGTGTCTTTTGGTGGGAGCATTTAATCCATTTACATTTAAGATAATTATCGATATGTATGTTCATTTTGCCATTTTCTTAATTGTTTTGGGCTTATTATTGTAGGTTTTTTCCTTCTCTGTGTTTCCTGCCTGGAGAAGTTCCTTTAGTATTTGTTGTAAAGCTGGTTTGGTGGTGCTGAATTCTCTTAGATTTTGCTTGTCTGTAAAACTTTTAATTTCTCTGTCAAATCTGAATGAAATCCTTGCTGGGTACAGTAATCTTGGTTGTAGGTGTTTCTCCTTCATCACTTTAAATATGTCCTGCCACTCCCTTCTGGCTTGCAGAGTTTCTGCTGATAGATCAGCTATTAACCTTATTGGGATTCCCTTGTGTGTTATTTGTTGTTTTTCCCTTGCTGTTTTTAATATTTGTTCTTTGTATTTAATTTTTGATAGCTTGATTAATATGTGTCTTGGCATGTTTCTCCTTGGATTTATCCTGTATGGGACTCTCTGTTCTTCCTGGACTTGATTACCTATTTCCTTTCCCATATTAGGGAAGTTTTCAACTATAATCTCTTCAAATATTTTCTCAGTCCTTTTCTTTTTCTTGTCTTCTTCTGGGACCCGTATAATTTGAATGTTGGTGCTTTTAAGGTTGTCCCAGAGGTCTCTGAGATTATTCTCAACTCTTTTCCTTCTTGTTTCTTTATTCTGCTGTGCAATAGTTATTTCCACTATTTTATCTTGCAGGTCACTTATCTGTTCTTCTGCCTCAGTTATTCTGCTACTGATCCCTTCTAGAAAATTTTAAATTTCATTTATTGTGTTGTTTGTCACTGTTTCTTTGCTCTTTATTTCCTCTAGGTCCTTGTGAAACGTTTCTTGTATTTTCTCCATTCTATTTCCCCGATTTTGGATCATCTTTACTATCATTATTCTCACTTCTTTTTCAGGTAGACTGCCTATTTCCTCCTCATTTGTTAGGTGTGGTGAGTTTTTACCTTGCTCCTTCATCTGCTGTGTGTTTCTCTGTCTTCTCATTTTGCTTAACTTACTGTGTTAAAGGTCTCCTTTTCACAGCCTGCATGTTCGTAGTTTCTGTTGTTTTTGGTGTCTGCCCCCAGTGGCTAAAGTTGGTTCAGTGGGTTGTGTAGGCTTCCTGGTGGAGGGGACTAGTGCCTGTGTTCTGGTGGATGAAGCTGGATCTTGTCTTTCTGGTGGGCAGGTCCACGTCTGGTGGTGTGTTTTGAGGTTTCTGTGGACTTATTATGATTTTAGGCAGCCTCTCTGCTAATAGGTGGGGTTATGTTCCTGTCTTGCTAGTTGTTTAGCATAGGGTGTCCAGCACTTTAGCTTGCTGGTCGTTGAGTGGAGCTGGGTGTTGGCATTGAGATGGAGATCTCTGGGAAATTTTTGCCATTTGATATTATGTGGAGCTGGGAGGTCTCTGGTGGACCAGTGTTATTAACTTGGCTCTCCCATCTCAGAGGCACAGCCCTGATGCCTGGCTGGAGCACCAAGACCCTGTCATCCACACAGCTCAGAATAAAAGGGAGAAGAAAAGAAAGAAAGGAAAACAAGATAAAATTAAATTAAATTAAAGTTATTAAAATAAAAACCAAAAAATAATTGTTAAAATTTTTTTAAATAATTTTAAGAAAATGAAATAAAGAAGATAGAGAGCAACCAAACCAAAAAACAAATCCATCAATGATAACAAGAGCTGAAAACTATACTAAAAAACAAACAAACAAAAAAAAAAAAAACAGAGAAAACGGACAGACAGAACCCTAGGACAAATGGTAAAAGCAAAGCTATACAGACAAAATCACACACAGAAGCATATGCATACACACTCACAAAAAAGAGAAAAAGGGGAAAAAAAATATATATCATTGCTCCCAAAGTCCACCTCCTCAATTTGGGATGATTCGTTGTGCATTCAGGCATTCCACAGATGCATGTACATCAAGTTGATTGTGGAGATTTAATCCGCTGCTCCTGACTGAGGCTGCTGGGAGAGATTTCCCGTTCTCTTCTTTGTTCGCACAGCTCCTGGGATTCAGCTTTGGAGTTGGCCCTGCCTCTGCAGGTAGGTCACCTGAGGGCATCTGTTCTTCCCTCAGAGAGGACAGGGTTAAAGGAGCAGCTGATTCGGGAGCTCTGGCTCACTCAGGCCCGGGGGAGGGAGGGGTACGGATGCGGGGCGAGCCTGCGCGGCAGAGGCCGGCAGGATGTTGCATCAGCCTGAGGCGTGCCGTGCGTTCTCCTGGGGAAGTTGTTCCTGCATCACGGGACCCTAGCAGTGGCAGGCTGCACAGGCTCCCAGGAGGGGAGGTGTGGAGAGGGACCTGTGCTTGCACACAGACTTCTTGGTGGCTGCAGAAGCAGCCTTAGCGTCTCATGCCCATCTCTGGGGTTCACGCTGATAGCTGCAGCTCATGCCCATCTCTGGAGCTCCTTTAAGCAGCTCTCTTAATCCCCTCTCCTCACGCACCATGAAACAGAGGCAAGAAAATGTCTCTTGCCTCTTTGGCAGTTCCAGACCTTTTCCCGGACTCCATCCTGGCTAGCTGCGGTGCACAGCCCTTCAGGCTGTGTTCATGCAGCTAACCCCAGTCCTCTCCCTGGGATCTGACCTCCGAAACCCGAAGCCCGAGCCTCAGCTCCCAACCCCAACCCGCCCTGGCAGGTGAGCAGACACGCCCCAGCAAGTGAGCAGACAAGCCTCTTGGGCAGGTGAGTGCTGGTCGGCACCGATCCTCTGTGCGGGAATCTCTCCACTTTGCCCTCTTCACCCGTTACTGCGCTCTCCTCCATGGCTCTGAAGCTGCCCCCCTCCACGACCCGCAGTCTACGCCCACGAAGGGGCTTCCTAGTGTGTGGAAACCTTTCCTCCTTCACAGCTCCCTCCCAGAGGTGCAGGTCCCGTCCCTATTCTTTTGTCTCTCTTTTTTCTTTTGCCCTACCCAGGTACGTGGGGAGTTTCTTGCCTTTTGGGCAGGTGAGTGCTGGTCGGCACCGATCCTCTGTGCGGGAATCTCTCCACTTTGCCCTCTTCACCCGTTACTGCGCTCTCCTCCATGGCTCTGAAGCTGCCCCCCTCCATGACCCGCAGTCTACGCCCGCGAAGGGGCTTCCTAGTGTGTGGAAACCTTTCCTCCTTCACAGCTCCCTCCCAGAGGTGCAGGTCCCGTCCCTATTCTTTTGTCTCTCTTTTTTCTTTTGCCCTACCCAGGTACGTGGGGAGTTTCTTGCCTTTTGGGAGGTCTGAAGTCTTCTGCCAACTTTCAGTAGGTGTTCTGTAGGAGTTTTTCCACGTGTAGATGTATTTCTGATGTACTTGTGGGGAGAAAGGTGATCTCCATGTCTTACTCTTCAGCCATCTTGAAGATCCTCTATCTCTGAACTCTTTAACTTAAAGATTATGGTAACTCTTACGGAATTCCTTGGTGTCCAGTGGTTAGAGCTCTGCGCTTCCACTGCAAGGGGCATGGGTTTGATGCCTGGTCAGAGAACTAAGCTCATGTGGCTTAATATCATAAAAACAGACAACCCAATCAAAATATGGGCAGAAGGCCTAAATAGACATTTCTCCAAAGAAGACATACAGATGGCCAAGATGCACATGAAAAGATCCTCAACATCACTAATTATTAGAGAAATGGAAATCAAAACTACAATGAGATATCACTTCACACCAGTCAGAATGGTTATCATCAAAAAATCCACAAACAATAAATACTGGAGAGGGTGTGGATAGAAGGGAGCTATCCTACACTGTTGGTGGGAATGCAAATTGGTACAGCCACTGTGGAGAAACAATATGGAGGTTCCTTAAAAAACTGAAAATGGAGCTACCATATGGTCCGACAATCCCGCTCCTGGACATATACCTGGAAAAAAACATGGTCTGAAAGGATACATGCACCACAACGTTCATAGCAGCACTATTGACAATAGCCAAGACATGGAAGCAACGTAAATGTCTATCTACAGATGAATGGATAAAGAATATGTGATACGTATATATAATGGAATATTACTCAGCCATAAAAAAAACAAAATAATGCCATTTGCAGCAACATGAATGGACCTAGAGATTATCATACTAAGTGAAGTAAGTCAGACAGAGAAAAACAAATATCTTATGATATCATATTGCTTATATGTGGAATCTAAAAAATGATACAAATGACCTTATTTACAAAACAGAAACAGACTCACAGACTTAGAGAATGAACTTATGGTTACTGGGGAGGGATAGTTAGGGAGTTTGGGATTGACACGTACACACTGCTCTATTTAAAATGGATAACCAGCAAGGACCTATTGTATAGCACGGGGAACTCTGCTCAATATTATGTAACAACCTAAATGGGAAAAGAATTTGAAAAAGGATAGATACATGTATATGTATAATTAAATCACTTTGCTGTACACTTGAAACTAACACAACATTGTTAATCAACTATAGTCCAATATAAAATTAAAAACTTAAAAAAATATTATGTTAACTGTTGCTAGAGGTGGGAGTTGGAGGGTGTTGAGCAAAGACCTGGAGCAGCCCTGGCAACACTAGGAAAGCGGCATGAGATGGATTCTCCCTCAGAACTTCCAGAAGAAACCGACCCTGCTGATGCATTGATTTCAGACTTCTGGCCTCCAGAACTGTGACAAAATAATTTTTTGTTGCTTTTAAGCCACCTGGTTTGTGGTAATTTGTTCCAGCAGCCCTTGGAAATGAAAAGAAATGACAATAGCAATTCCATAAAGGCAAGACAGCTAAGGACTCAGACCCTTCAGGAATTAAAGTTTGGGTCACCTCTTCCTTAGGGGCATGTGTGTTTTTGTGTCCATTTAAACTTTTGGATGGAAGTGTGTTAGTGTTTAGTATGAGAATGTGGCAAATGTTCAGTGTGAAGGTGACATGAATTACCATCAATTTTACCAGAAGGTGCCCACCCAACAGGGACCTAAAGAGGGAATCTCTGCCATTTCCATTGAGTCACTTGCTTGCCCTCTCATAGCAGATGCTGGGTGAGACCACTGCCCCCACTCACTCAGTCCCAAACTCAGTGGCAGAGTTCTCAACTCACTCAGAATGGGGTCCACATTCTTTCAGAAGGACAGAACCAGTCCCACCTCTTCACAGCCCTCCATACATTCCCCATAAAGAAGCTCCCATGAGCTCCTTTCATCTTCTCGCTGATCTCAATTACAAGCTGTCTTCCTCCCATTGCATGAACTCCTCCAGTCCCATGAATTCTGTGATCATCACAGCTTTGATCCTAGCCACATCTTTCCTCCCCCAATACTACTCTCCACTTACCTAGAAACCCACCAATTTCCAAAATGCTCTATTCATGTACCATACCTCCTGTGACATCCTCACATGGCTCTAACTCACTAGTATTGTGTAATGTGTGTTTAATTCCTCTCCATTCAGTTTATGAGCTTTTGTTTTGTCAATGAAAAGATATTGCCTGCCATATCAGTAAACAAAGAATGTTGCAGCCATCAAGCCATCACATTACAGCCACCCAGATGGATGGTGAGCCCTGAGGGAACTCAGGATGGAAGAGGACGCCCACCACCAAACCATCAGACACTGCAGCCACCCCCAATGGTGCACCCTGAGGAGACTCAGGATGAGAAAGCACAGGATACTGGCCCCAGAGAGCTGAGGTGCATATCAAAGGAATGATTTCAGTGAGCCCAGACTCTTGCATCTCCCCATACATAGAAAAGCACTAAATTCATTAACTTGAGATGTCTGCTTTTCTTTAATTAACAGTAATCTTGATGTTCTGACCACCTGGTCTTTGCTGCAAAACCTATATGTCCTGGCTCCTCCCTTACCTCTTTGGAGCAGTCCCTCAGAGTTACCTGAGAGGCTGTGTCCCAGGCTTAAGTCTTCAGTTTTGTCTGGAAAATAAAACATATTTCTCAACTTTTAGGTTGCGCATTTGTTTTTAGTCGACAGTTTCATTACCTCATGCTCCCATATTCCTTAAGATTTCTTCCACCTGGCTTGAAATTCTTCCTATTGTCTCCTTTGCCTGCTAAAGTTGATAGGTCACTAAGTTATATTTACTCTTCTCCAAAAGTATTTTTTTTATTGTTGTCTGCTCTACTCTTACTGGTGTTGTCAGCACTAGTTCTACAATTACAAGAGCAATAATTGTAAAGATGATGACATACAGTAAGTGTTCACTGTCCTCCCAGCACTGTGTGGAGTACTCCCCCTGGATCATCTCATAATCCTCACCCTAACCTCATGAAATAGGTGTTATCATTATTTTCAGTTTACTTATAAGGAAACTGAGGCTTTTGGAGGTTAAGCAATTTGCCCAAAGTCACAAAGCACAGAAAACTCTAATTCATTTGTGACAGAAAGAGCTTTAAACAGAGATCATCCCCACCGAAGATATTTTGGGAGGTCCAAGGGTCCTAATTAAGGGTGTAGGATGTCCAAGCTCCAGACTCACTGAACTCATTGAATTCACTCACTGGTTCTTAAAGGAAGTTTGCTTTTTGACAAATTTAATCCCACCAAATTGAAGTATTGTCCCATTTCCTTCAAGAGAATTTGGCCTCAGGCAGCACTGATTCGTGTAAACGTCCACATTTTCAGATTTGCCAGCAAGCTAGTTGGTGGGAACAGGTCTTTGACTTAGTTTTTTTAAGATTTATTTATTTATTTATTTATGGCTGTGTTGGGTCTTGGTTGCGGCACGTGGGATCTTTTGTTTTGGCGCACAGAGCTCTTTATTGTGGCGCATGGGCTGTGTAGTTGTGGCGCGTGGGTTCCAGGGCACGTGTGCTCTTTATTTGTGGCGAGCGTGTTCCAGAGCGCATGGGCTCTGTAGTTTATGGCACATGGGCTCTAGTGGAGACATTAGAGCTCAGTAGTTGTGGCGTGAGGGCTTAGTTACCTCTCTGCGTGTGGGATCTTAGTTCCATGACCAGGGATCTAACCCACATCCTCTTCACTGTAAGGCAGATTCTTTACCACTGGACCACCAGGGAAGTCCCCAGGCCTTTGACTTGGAATCATAAAACCTAGTGGCTTTAAAGCAGAGCTGGGTGGTGCCCAAGAGTTTTGTGATGGTGCCCAGGTGTCACCATGAAGGCCAGACTGGGAGGCAGGGGGGCAGAGACCGAGCTTCAACAACCACAGCTGCACTTTTGTATATGTATATGCATGTGTCTGTGTATATGTACATGTGTGTATGTGATATGATGTGCACATGTGCATACCCATAGGATATGTGTGTATATGGCTACATGTACTTACATATGAAATGTACATGATATGCACGTGTATGTGTGCATTTATATGAATATACATGTGTATACGTAAATGTGTGTGTATATACTGGGTTAATTTTCACCTGGAAACAGCATTCAGATGCCTTAGAGACATAGTTTGAGATCCACAGCTTTAGGACTACCTACTCATTGTAACAGAAGACAACAATAAAAAAACAAAGAACTGAGGGTCAGAGAGATTAAATCTATAGCAAAAGAAACATGAATATTTAATGACAACTACTAAAATGTTTCCCCATCGTGATCAGATGATTGTTCCCTGGGGTCTTCTCTCTGGAAGGCCAAGAGTAGGAACTCCTAGAGGATAAGTATGAGTCATTGACACCCTTCAGGCCTGGGGCTGGCTGTGGCTGTTAGTCTGGGACTCAAGAACTCAGAACTCATCAGCCAGTGAGGAGTGACCACAAGGCATGGAAAAGGTCAGAGCAGTGCTTCCTGATGCAGTGACTTTTCATACCCCCTCACTGGGGCAGGTGGGGGCTTGTACTATTTTTGTTGCTGATCTCCAACTAGCCTGGGGATCACAGTGTCTAGGGACTTGATTGTATGATGTACCTTTTATCCTCTGGATAATTTTTATGATTCTGCTTGTTACTTTATAGGGTGAGTTCAGTGGCTCCTGTGAACCCAGCCATGATCTGCAACTTTACTCTTAAATGATGATCTTATTAAGGGACAGGTACCACAGAACTAGCATAAGGATAACAGAAGCCATTATTTCAAATTAGTAAATGTTTAGTTTTTTTCCTCTCACCAAAATTTACCTCTCACAGACCCCAAGAGAAGAGAAAAAAAGAAAGATGAAAAGATGCAACCAGCAATGAAAATTATTCTCTTACTTCAAATTATGCCTAGGATAATTTGACCTTTAGCTAGAAATGGCCAGTTCCATCTTCATTTAGGCTCAGAGAACCAAAAGGCGGGGGCTTCATGTGGGGAGGGAGGTGGGTGAACCTTGCCAAGGCTTGCCATCCCATCCAGGACTATGGGAGGTTCTGCCCTATGCTACAAATTAGCACACTGAGCTCCTGGATTCACTTGATTCTTCCTAGATTGCAGCATGCCAAGTGGTGTCCATAAAGTGGCACTCAGGCAATATGGCTTCCTTCACACTGTGGACAAAGAATGCCAGTAAACAAATAACACTGTGGCCATGGAGTTATCAGCTACTGCAGCTGCACCCTAAGGTGCACCCTGAGATTTCAGGATGGATTAAAACAGGATACTGGCCCTAGATAGTTAAGATGCATATCAAAGAAATAATTTCAATGAGCCCAGAAACTTGCATCTTGTCATATGTAGAAAAGCACTAAAATCATTAACTTGAGATGTCTGAGGGTTTTTTTGTGATTAACAGTAATCTTTTGATATTAGACTACATGATTTTTTTTTTCAGCAGAAACATTTTTTGTGGTACGCGGACCTCTCACTGTTGTGGCCTCTCCCATTGCGGAGCACAGGCTCCGGACGCGCAGGCTCAGCGGCCATGGCTCATGGGCCCAGCCACTCCGCAGCATGTGGGATCTTCCCAGACCCGGGCACGAACCCGTGTCCCCTGTATCTCAACCACTGCGCCACCAGGGAAGCCCTCAGCAAAAACTTCTTTATGGCTCCTCCCTGACCTCACTGTAACAGTTCCTCAGAGCTATCTGAGAGGCTGCCTTCCTGGGCTGTAGTCCTCAGTAATGTCCTAGAATAAAACATGATTCTCAACTTTCCGGTTGTACAGGTTTTTCAGTCAACAAGACTCAAAAGAGCAAACACAAATTAAAAGGCTAGTGCAGCTTTCTTTTTAGCAGATTACTAACAGAGACTTATGTTCTTTGCAAACATTTATTTAAAAAAAAAATCTTTTTCTAGTCCTGATCTGGAACAGAAAATTTTGTGTGACATAATGCATAAATCTTATCCTAGGAAGAAATTAGCATTTTTACAAAGGATTTTAATGGACTAAGAATTCTTCCAAAATATGACATAAATGAACCTATCTACAAAAATAGAAACAGACTCACAGACATAGAGAACAGACTTGTGGTTTCCAAGGGGGAGGGAGGGTGGGGGAGGGATGGAGTGGGAGATTGGAATTAGTGGATGCAAACTGGTATATATAGAATGGATGAACAACAAGGTCCTACTGTATAGCACAGGGAACTGTATTCAATATCCTGTGATAAACCATAATGGAAAAGAGTATGAAAACTAACTTGTATATGTATAACAGAATCACTAGGCTGTACAGCAGATATTAACACTACATTGTAAATCAACTATGCTTCAATAAAATTTAAAAAAAAAAGAATTCTTCTAGACATTAGCTGCACACCTGCTCTGCTGACCATCAGCTTCGAGAGGGATTGACAACCCTGACTGGGTTCCTAGGACTGGACAAAGACTCCACTCTGCCTTCAGCAGCTGTGCTGTTCCTTGCATCCACACCTTCAACCATTTAGCATTTTCTATAAAATTTCTTACCAAAAGTCAGTCTTTGAATTGGCTTGCAGGAAGTCTTATCCCTTGTAGCATGCCTAACTAAAGTTATAAGAAATGTATGACATACTGAAAGGTGAGTGGAAGGCATTAGATGTAGATTACTTTTTCCCTGATGTTTTCAATTATTTGCATATACCCATTATCTCCTTTGACAGCATCCATGTATGGTAGGCATCACTGGCCCCATTTTAGGGGTGAGGAAGTATAGAGTTAAGAAGGTGAAGGTGAAGGGATCTGCCATAAAGCTCATGACAAAGAAAGGTTCAGGTTTTACTTAGACCCCCATTTGGTTTTTAACTGTGATGTTCTTGGGTCTTTCCTTGACACCAGAAGTGCATTCAGAAGGATGCTTATAAATCACCATTGACTGCTGGAGTGGAAAGAAGGGAGTGCAAAGACCAACATACAGATTTATGGGGAATCAAACTTGCCTGGAATATACAAACCTGCCCTGGAACTCTCTTTTTGCTCATGAGCCAAGGACAGATGCCAAGGCATCTCTGTGCCTATGGACACACAGCACCTGAAAGACACGTGATGTTGTGGGAATTTGAAAGTGAAAAGTCAAGGTGCTTTTCCCAAAGCTTCCTTTGTTTTCCATCAGCAATAGCCATGAGGGTGCAATCGGGTTTGTTTTCTCTCCTCTCCCAGCAATCTCTCCATCTGCGGCCACCCGCCTACCTCCTTATGGAAAAGAACTTGCAAAGGGTTATAACCGAGCAGAACCCTATGAGGCCTTCCCAGAATAGACCCCCACCTCTTCCTGCCTTTTGTCTGTAGAAAAACTTTAGTCAAAGAATAAATTTAATCAGAGAAGTGAGAAAATGCAGAAAGAAAGGAATACAGTCAAGCAAAACAAAATAATAATACTTTAGCTATTAAACAAAGTCAAGGACCTTTAGTTCCTCCTCAAGGACTATAGATAATATTCTGAGCCATGTCCTTTGAGCTGTTTTGCAGATACTGAGGCCCCCACCAGGTGGAAGAAGTAAACCGTTTGCTGCTGACAAGCATGTAGACCTCAGACAAACTGGAGCCAGAAGGTTGATGATACTGACTCTGGATTACCTCACCACCAACCAATCAGAAGAATGTCCACAAGCTGACCACGCCCAGCTCCTTGAACACTATAAGATGCCTCACTACCCCCTCCAGGGTGGGTCACACAGTCTTGAGGACATTAGCCCACTGTAGCCCCCTTTGCCTGGCAAAGCAATTCTTTTCTACTTCACTCAGAACTCTGTCTCTGTGTTTCTATTTGGCACTGTTGAACAGCGGCTGAATTTCAGCAACAGGGTTGCAGACTTTTTACTCTTTTTGTTAGTAGATGTATTAACAGCACATAATTTCTGAAGAATTGGCTCCGGAAATTCCAGAATAAGAGCACAGATACAATTAAGAAACTAAGTCTTCCAAACAAAATACTGTAAGAGATTTTTAACAGAGGAGAAAGACATTGAGTCACCCTTTTCAAGGCTTTTCAATTTGTGCTTTGAACTTTATGCTGGTGGTGGAAAGGAGCACAATCTGCTAGAGAGGCAGAGTGAGCATATCTGATTCCCTTCCACAGACTTGGAAACTGAGAAGAAATGAACCAGACTTTGGAGACGCGATGTAATTGCAGTTTTCTGAGAACCATTTTTATATCCCCATCGTTTGTGTGCAGCCAAAGGGTGACAGCAGCAGGAAGGACCTTTAAGGACCTTGATATTCAGGCTGGCCAACTTCATAGTAAGAATGCTGAATGAGGCAAAACTTCCTTGGAAAAGTGTTGAATCAGTGAATTTCAATGAAATAGCCCTCAGAAGCATAATATTTAATGATTTCAGCCTGCATTATTTATTGACTTGTGGGGAGTTTGTGGGTTTAACATTTTATTAATATGGCACCAGGTCATCTGAGAAAGTTGTAACCACTGGGAAATCTCCCCAGAAACACATTTTCATATTATCCACAGTGCACTTTGAGAACAGAACAGAAGCTCTTGTATGTCTCTGGGGACAGATATAAAGTGTCAGGTCTTCTATAATCCTTCTTTTCTCTAAGGAAATCAAATGGGAGTGAGGAAAATCCACACCTACTTTTTCTCTCTTGATGACCTTGTGATTCTTTATTTTGTGCCTTCGAACCCATTAGGGCTGGGGAAGCTGCAATCTCTATCACCTAAGGTACCTTTTGCATCTAAGTGAGTCCTTTCTGTTATCTTTCATTTAATGACCCCAGGGTATCAGGCATTATATAAAGCTTTCAGCATTGAGAATATAGCATCAAGAACAAACACAATCCATGTACAAGGGAATCTGAGAAGGGAGTCAATCTATAGCATGAGATTTAAATGAGGAACAATTCATTAATTTTCAGAACAAAAGGAAGACTCAATATTCAGAACTGTTCCCTCTGATATTACATTACATGCTACTTTAAGAAAGTGACAAATACAGAACAAACCACTATCAGATATTCTCCCTAAAGAGACTTTTAGAGATTTGCTTTAGATATTTCATTGAATCTCCTCAACTGTTAACATTTCTATAAATTTATATTGATTAATAATACAACATTCTAAAATGCCTTTTAAGGGATCAAGTGAGAAGTAAAGTTGTTAAGAGTGGTGAGAGTGGTTTTCTGTTTAATTAGTTGAACATTTTTATACATATACATATTTAAACATATATATGTATGTATGTATATATATGGCTGCCAGAGCTAGCACTGTACCTGAAACACAGTAAGTATTAAATATGTATTTGTTATTATTTTCCTGTGTTCATGTGTTTATTAATTCTTTTTTGGACCTCAAGTGCAAAAATTTCATATAGCTCACATCATGCCCTTAGAGCACAGCATCTCTTTTGTTTTATACCCTTTATCCCCATCCCCTACTCCTTTCCATCTGCCTACTGCAGGCCCCATTTTAATTACTCCCTTGTATGTGCTATTGTAAAACATGTAAACCTAATTTGTGTGCATATATTTTAAATCACATAAATGGGATGTTGCTATATATCCCATTCAGCTTCTCACTTTTTCCCTCCGATATGTGTCCTTACAGTATCCTTGTTGATATGTGCACGTCTTGTCTGTAGCATGCATCTAACATATTTTTAACATATCTATTACTGCAGTTGTTGTTGATTGAATTGTGTCTCCCCCAGAAGGTATGCTGTACCATGACTAGACCTTATTTAGAACTAGGGTCTTTGCTGATGTAATCAAGCCAAGATTAGGTCAAACTGGATTAGGGTAGACCCTACTTCCAATGACTAGCATCCTTATAAGGAGAGAGATTTGAAGACACACACATACACAGGAAAAAATTATATGTGAAGACAGAGGCAGAGAATGGAGTCCTAGTGTCACAAAACAAAGAATGCCAAGGATTGCTGGCAACTACCAGAAGCTACAAGGGGCAAGAAAATATTCTTTTCTAGAGGCTTTAGAGGAAGCATTGCCCTGCTGACACCTTGATTTCAGACTTCTGGGTGCCACAACTGTGAAAAATTAAATGTATGTTGTTTTAGCCACCCAGTTTGTGGTAATTTGTTACAGCAGCCATAGAAAACTAGTACAATTGTCTATTTCTTCCTTTAATTCTGTAAATGTTTGTTTCATACATTTTGGGACGTTGTTGTTTGACACATATTATGCTTATAATCATCATATCATCTTGATGAATTGAAAATTCATACTTAAAAGTCTGTTCCGCTAGAACTGCTATCAGTACCAAAATCCATATTAGAGTTATCCAGAGAAACACAACCAATAAACGTGTGTATAGATTGAAAAAGTTTTATTATAAGGAATTGGCTCTCATTATTGTGGTGATTGGAATCCAAATCTGTAGTGTGGGCTGGTAGGCGCAAGACCCAGCAGAGCTAATGTTGCTGTTCTGGTCCTGAGGCTGGCAGACTGGAGACCCAGGATAACTGATGGCTCAACTGAAGTCTTAAGGCAATATACTGTAGAATTCTCTCTTACTCTGGGGCAGATTGGTCTTTTTATGTTAAGGTCTTCAACTGACTGGATGTGGTCCACCCACATTACAGAGGGCAGTCTGCTGCACTCTACTGTACCCTACTTTACTGATTAAAATGTTAATCTCATCCAAATACACTTTGCAGAAACACCTAGTACAATGTTTGACCAAACATCTGGGCATCCCATGGCCCAGTGTGTTTCATACATAAAATTAACCATCACATCACTCTTGCCGAGTCACCACGTCAGGATGCTGCCACTTCAGCTGCGAGCTCTAGGAGCACATGATGTAATAATGATGCTTCAGGGACTTCTAGTTTTAGCCTCAACATGTAAAGAGATTGGAAGTCAACCAAATTTACAATAAGAAAAAAGCTGAACAAACTTAAATTCAAAGACTTTTTTGAACCCAAGAGAGAATTGAAGTCACGGGGAAAATTGTTCCCTGAAATCTAGAAATACAGGTGAATACAGAGAAAAAGAGTGCAGATAAATTTGCGAGGAACAAAAGTTTCTGGAAGCATAAACTGGTAAAATCTCATAAATAGTAATTTTGATGAATTTCTAGACAATGAGTATACAGTAGCTTGAGAGCAAGAAACTTCTGGGGGCCACAGTCTTAGAGGGTTTCCACACTTTTGTGAATTTTACCTCCAGGCACCTCATCAGGTTCTTATCATAAGGAGCCAAGAAAAATCACCTCATTGCCTAGGCAGGGAGAGGGGAAAAGTAACCATTTTGAAATATGCCCAGAATATTCTCTATAACAAAGACCTACTCTCCACAGAAAAAGACTTTATCTCACTTAGGTGGAAGGGTGATTATCCACTTCCAGCCCCCTCTAACCTTCCCGTCTCACTTAAAATAAATATTAAAGTTACTGCCAAGAGACTGAGGCCCACTAAAAAAAAAAAACACTTGAGATTGAATCATAAGATTATAGAACACTTCCCTGCTTGTCTTACCACTATGTCAACAGGGCTCCAATAAGTTAACAGTGGATTACAGCTAAAAGAGCTGCAAGGCTCAGACTCTACTTAAGAAGTTCTTAGAGAAACTCAGACAACAACAGAGACAAAAACAAGAAAACTAGAGGAATTTGAAGCCCCTGGCATCTACACCTACAATAAGCATTAAACACTTCTAGCCAGATTAACATAATACCTCAGAGTAAAGGCAAATTTATATCATTTTGTATTAACCTATCATGTTCAGATATCAAGAAAAATAACGGGCTTCCCTGGTGGCGCAGTGCTTGAGAGTCCGCCTGCCGATGCAGGGGACGCGGGTTCGTGCCCCGGTCCGGGATGATCCCACGTGCCGCGGAGCGGCTGGGCCCGTGAGCCATGGCCGCTGAGCCTGCGCGTCCAGAGCCTGTGCTCCGCAACGGGAGAGGCCACAAGAGTGAGAGGCCCACGTACCGCAAAAAAAAAAGAAAAAGAAAAAGAAAAATAACATTATAAGGCATGTTAAAAGGCAGGATAAAACCGAATGTGAAGCAAAGCAAATATCGGAACAAAACTCACATATGTCACATATTTTGGACTTATCAGAGGGGAAATTTAAGATAATTTTGATTAATTTGTTAAGAAATCTAATGAAAAGAAGTAAAATATGAAAGAATAGATGGATAGTTAAGAGGTGAAAGCGCTAAGAAAATTAAAAGAAAATGGTAGAAATAAACATACACACAAACTGTTAACAAAATGAAAAATGCCTTTGATGGATTGATGAATAGACTGGATGAAAATAACCAAGGAAAGAATCAGTAAGCTTGAAACTATGTCAGCATAAACTTCCCAAACTGAAATGCAAAAAAAAAAAAAAGGGAAAAAAGAAAAGTATATCCAAGAAAGAACTTTGAGAACTTTGGGACAATTTCAAAAGGTGTAACGCATGTATGCAAAATGGAATACCAGTAAAAGAAAAAAGAAAGAATGGAGCAGAATAAATATTTGAAGTAATAATCGCTAAAAGCCTTCCAGAGCTAATGATGGCCACCAAACCACAGATCTAAGAAGCTCGGAGAACACAAAGCAGGATAAATAACAAAGAATCTGCACCCAGGCATACCATAATATTCGAACTATTGAAAGAAAAAAAAACCCACAAATTTAAAATTCTATATCCAAAAAAATGAACCTATTTGTAGGGCAGGAATAGAGACATAGATATTGAGAACGGACATGTGGACATGGTGGGGAAGGGGAGGGTGGGACTAATTGGGAGATTAGGTTTGACATAAATACACTACCATGTGTGAAAAGATATCTATTGGGAACCTGCTGTATAGCACAGGGAGCTCAGCTTGGTGCTCTGTGATGATCTAGATGGGGGGGAAGGGGGAAGGGAGGTCCAAAATGGAGGGGATATAGGTATACATATAGCTGATTCACTTCATTGTACAGCAGAAACTAACACAACATTGTAAAGCAATTTTACTCCAATAAAAAAGAGGGAAAAAAACCCCACAAATATAAAATTCTATATCCAAAAAAAATGTTCAAAACAGAATATAAAGAATTTTTCAGATGAACAAAAAACTGAATGAATTCATCCCCCCACAAGAAATGTTAAAAGAAGTTCTTCAAGAGAAAGAAGATGATAGAACAGAAACTTGGGTCTACATTTTAAAAATAAAAGGGAAACATTGAAGATGGAATAAATGAAGGTAAAATAAAATCTTTTAAAAAGTTCTTATTGATTCAATAGACATAAATTTGTTCAAAGCCATAATAGTAACAATGCATTATGTAATTATATAAAATAGACAAGTGAAATAAAACACAGCAATTTTATAAGGAGGCGGGGAGAGATTGGGAATATTCTGCTACAAGCTACCTGTACTACAAATGAAGTGGTATCATGTTATTTGAAAGTAGACTTAGATTAGTTGTAAATGTATATAGAAAACTCTAGAGCAACCACTAAACATTTTTAAAGCATAATTGCTATGCTAAGAAAGAAGAAAAATGTAATTATATTTTGTGCTACAGTAGAACCAGAGAAGATAGAAAAAGAGAGAAAAAAAGAAGGAAGTGTATGAATAGAAAAACTGTTACAAACATGGTAAATATTAATCCAACTATATCAATAATCACATTACATGTAGAAGTTTTAAATATACCAATTAAAGGGCATATATTGTCAGAATGGATGAAAGAAACAAGATCCAACTGTATGTTGTCTACAACTTACTCACTTTGAATACAAAGACACAGACACATTAACAGTAAATGGGTGGAGGAAGATGACACAGAAAGAAGCATCAGGAAACTGTCTTCCCAACTAGACAACAACTGCACTGACAGAATCTGTCCAATATAACTATTTTGGACCCCGGGAGTCTATTAAAGGTTTGCAACTACCAGGGGAAGAGTTGAACAGTAAATTGCAGTTAACTTCAGATGATTTCAGCTTTCATCAGAGTAGCAGCTGCCCATCTCCTACCCTTTGTCCCATGCAGGCAGCTGTATACATGTTTCACCAGATATCTGCACACAGTTTACAGGAATAAGAGTGGAAGAAAATAACACTGTTCTTCAAGTATAAGGAATCTGTGTTCTGATTGTTGCTTCTGATCACAGAAGTTCAGACAAAGAGACAGGTGGCCACTGTTGTTGCACCTGTCCCATGTGTTGCAATCCCCTCCCCTTCTGGCTGAAATAACTTTCAGGGGATTTAAAGAGCGGACACCCTTTCCCCTTCCCATTAATTTGTTTTTCCTTTTGGGACCCAAGTATTAAAGATTAGAACATTAAAAGACAAACAAACAACAAAACAACAACAACAACCACAAAAACTTCATATATATTCAGAAAATTGAAAGGTAGAGGCACCTGCCCAGGGAAACGTGCAGGCTTAGAAAAGATCTGACAAGACCTTAAGTCTACACCTCAGGCTGATCTTAAACACAGAGACAGGCTTCAACAATTAAAAAAAATAAACAACAGCAATAATAAAGCCCAGTGAAACCTGGGAAAGGGGGAGAATCTCATTTTCAGTGTTACCACATTATTAGATTCAAATGTCCATTTCTCAACCACAACAAATCATGAGGCATGCAAAGATACAGGAATTTATAGCCCATTCAAAGGGAAAAAAATAAATCAATAAAAACTGTCCTTGGAAAAGACCTGATGGCAAATCTACTAGACAAAGAATGTAAAACAACTGTATGCAAGATGCCCAGAGTACTAAAGAAAGATGTGAAGAAAGCCAAGAAAATGATGTATGAACAAAATGGAAATATCAATAAAGAGACAAAAAAGAAACAAAATTTCTGGAGCCGCAAAGTACAATAAATGAAAAATACACTAGAGGAATTCAAAGACAGATGTGAGCAAGCAGAAGAAAGAAACAGTAACTTAGAAGACAGAACTATGGGAATTGTCCAGTCTAACGGACAGAAAGAAAAAAAATAATTGAAGAAAAGTGAATAGAGCCTAAGGGACCTGTGAGACATCATGAAGAAGATCAACATATGCATTATGGGAGTCGCAGAAGGAGAAGAGGGACCTAAAGGGGCTGAGAGATTATTTGAAGAAATAATGACTGAAAACTTCCTAAATTTTATGAAAGACATGAATATAAACATCTAAGAAACAACAAACTTCATGTAATATGCAAAAGCAGTACTAAGAGGGAAGTTTATAGCAATACACAGGCCTATCTTGAGGAACAAGAAAAATCTCAAATAAACTGTCTAACCTTACATCTAAAGGAACTAGAAAAAGAATAACAAATGAAGTCCAAATCAGTAGAAGGAAGGAAATTATAAAGATCAGAGAAGAAATAAATAAAATAGAGACTAAAAAGACAATAGAAAATGTCAATAAAACTAATAGCTGGGTGTTTGAAAAGATAAACAAAATTGACAAACCTTTAGCTAGACTGACTCACTAAGAAAAAAAGAGACAAGACTCAGATAAATAAAATCATAAGTTGGGCTTCCCTGGTGGCGCAGTGGTTGAGAGTCCGCCTGCCAATGCAGGGGACACGGGTTCGTGCCCCGGTCCGGGAAAATCCCACATGCCGCGGAGCGGCTGGGCCCGTGAGCCATGGCCGCTGAGCCTGCGCATCCGGAGCCTGTGCTCTGCAATGGGAGAGGCCACAGCGGTGAAAGGCCCGCGTACCACAAAAAAAAAAAAAAAAAAAAAAAAAAAACCCCTGACCCGCGCAACAAAAAAAAAAAAAAAAAAAAAAAAAAAAAAAATCATAAGTGAAAGAGGAGAAATAACAATGGACACCACAGAAATGCAAAGGATTATAAGAGAATAAATATTGATACTATGAAAACTATACACCAACAAATTGGACAACCTAGAAGAAGCAAATAAATTCTTAGAATCAAGGCAACCTTCTAAGACCTAATCCTTGAAAGAAGAATTGATAAGTTGGACTTTATTAAAATTAAACACTCCACTCTTCAAAATACATTGTTCAGAGAATGAGAAAACAAACCACAGACTGGGAGAAAACATTTGCAAAACACATATCTGATAAAGGACTTATATTCAAAATATACAATGAACTTTATAATGCAACAGTAAGGAATCAATCAACCAAATAAAACAAAATTGGATAAAAGACCTGAACATAAATTTCATCAAAGAAAATATACTGATGGCAATATGAAATAATTTCAAAATGATTTTGTCAATTGGAAATTGCAAATTAAAACAACAATGAGATACTACTATACCTATGTTAGAATAGCTGAGATTTATAAACGTGACAGTACCAGTTGCTGGAGAAGATGTGGAATCAGGAACTCACATCATTGCTGGTGAGAGTAAAAAATGGTACAGCCACTTTGGAAGGCAGTTTGACATTTTCTTACGAAGGTAAAAATAGTCTCACCATAAACCCAGCAATCACATCCCTCAGTAATAGCTGATTTGAAAATTTATGCTCATACAAAAGCCTACATGCAAGTGTTTTTAGCAGTTATATTTATTAACACAAAAACCTGGAAGCAACTTAGATGTCCTTCAATAGGTGAATGGATAAAGAAACTGTAGAACATCCAGACAATGGAATATTATTTTGGCAATAAAAGAAATGAACCATCAAGCCAAGAGAGGCCACGGATTAATTTCAAATGCATATTGCTATGTGAAAGGAATCAATTTGAAAAAGTTAAATATTGTATGATTCTAATTGCATGGCATTCTCAAAAATGCACAATCAGAGTGGGTAAAAAGATCAGTAGATGCCAGGGGCTGAGGATTGTGGGGAAGGTTGACTAGGTGAAGCACAGGGGGATTTTAGAGTGGTGAAATTTTGGGTGTGCTTAAATCCCCAGTACTTAAGTGTGAGCTGAACATAGTGACTACATTACTAAAACTAAAGTATTGAAAGCAGGGAAAAAAAGAGTAACTTGATAGTGAAGAACCCTGACAAACACTACCCCAGCCAGGTGGTCAAAGTCAATATTGACAGTGATTAGTGATGTTGGTAGAAATTACCCTTGATATGATGAGGTGAAAATGGCACTTTACGTCTGTGGTCCTTGTCCCCAAAACCTATAACCCCATTCCAATCATGAGAAAAATTTCAGACAAATTCCATTTGGGATGTATCCTACAAAATACTTGACTTCTACCCTTAGATATGTCGAGATTGTCAAAAACAAAGAATCTGTCACAGCCAAGAGGAGCCTAGAAGACATGACAAGTAAATATAATGGGACCCTGGATGAAATCCTGGAGCAGAAAAAGACATTCTGTAAAAACTAAGAAGATCTGAGTAAACTAAGGATTTTAGTTAACAATAATGATAGTAAAAAGTCCTTTTGGTTTATTCATTTTAACAAATGTTAAATGTTAAGATGGTGAAAATAGGGAAAGCTGAGTATGTAAGTATTATGGGAGCTCTCTGTATTAGCTTCTCAATTTTTCTGTAAATATATTTCTGTAATGTAAAATTTTTAGAACAGAATTCTGTTCTAAAAGTTAAAATATTTTACTTATAAAATGATGTTTTATGCTGCCTCTATCTCCTTTAACAGACATCCAAAGCCAAATCATACATGAGAGCTTCTAATTGGTGAACCTAAGTCATGTTTGTAACCAAAGGAGAAAATAGAAAAATAAAGTTTCCAGATCTCCAGCCCCTGAAGTACAGGGAAACATACAAGAGGAACGTTGAAAATGATACTGACTGAGCCAGTCCACAGGAATGACTTACAGGTGGTTGTATTAACATTCATTAACCATCCCCTTATTGGTGGACCTCTGAGCCTTATCCAGTTTTTCTCTTTTATCAGTAGTGCATCTAAGTAAAGGTTTCTAGAAGGTAAATAGAAGGCAATTAGAGGTCACAGGCTATGCATAGTTATCATCCAAAAAAACATCGATTTATATTTTCATCCAAACTATTGCCAACACTGGTTATTATTAGTTATTCATAATTTTGTGAGTCTGTTGGGTAAAAATATTCCATATTATTGTTGTTTCACTTACTGTTTCTCTGATAGCCAATGAAGTGACGGTTCTGATCACCTCTTATGTTGGTGAGGGAGAGATCCCTTGCCCTAAATACAATGAGACACGTGACACCTGACACTGGGATGGCAAGATGTGCAGAAGTTTATTACTCACCTATGCTCACAGTCTCGGGGAGGAGGACATGGCACACACACAGGTCCACACCGGAATTGTGCTTGGGAACAGAGTGAACAAACAGGGTCTGTGGGAGGCAGGCTTTGCAGTATCAAGGAGTTGGGGTGCCTCCCTGGGGTGCCTCCTCACTGGAGGATGTGATTGCCTTGCTTGAATAACTTCATGGGCTGGCAGGGAAATCAAGCCGTTTAGGGTGAGGACCAGGTGGAATGCAGCTGGTCCTGCTGATAGGGGACTAGTAGGCAGTGGGGAGACTTTCCCACTAGGTGGGGGCATATCTGGAAGGCAAGAGAACTCATGCTTAGACCTAGGAGCCTGTGAGGCTCGAAGATGTCCAGATGGCACATTCAATTTTGGGCTTACAGTATGTTGACCATCTTTTCAATGTTTATCAGTCAATTATTCCTCCTTTTCCTGTAAATTGCCTATTTATGTTTTCTAACCAATTTTATTTGTATTGTTTTCAGGATTTAAAAAAAATTTCTGCTTACCAGTTCTATTTTTTGTGATACTCATATTACCAGTATTTTTGCCCCATCAGCTGTTGTTTTCATTAAGAATGCCCTTAAATTTTTTTCTGCTCTCCCTTTTCCTTTCTTTTTTTAAAAAAAAATTTACTGAAATATAGCTAATTTACAATGTTGTATTAGTTTCAGGTGTAAAACACAGTGATTCAGTTATATATATATATAATATATATGTATGTATGTATACATATATAAATAATATATATGTATGTGTATATATATATATATATATACACATATATATATATATTCTGTTTTACATTCCTTTCCATTATAGGTTATTACAAGATATTGAGTATAGTTCCCTGTGCTATATAGTAGGCTCTTGTTGGTTATCTATTTTATATACATTAGTTTGTATCTGTTAATCCCAAACTCCTAATTTATCCCTCCCCGCTTTAGTAACCATAAGTTTGTTTTCTATGTCTGTGAGTCTATCGCTTTTTGTAAATAAGTTTGTAGCATTTTTCTAGATTCCATGTATGAGTGAAATCATATGGTATTTATCTTTGTCTGACTTCAATTTGTATGATAATCTCTAGGTCCATCTATGTTGCTGCAAATGGCATTATTTCATTCTTTTATGGCTGAGTAATATTCTATTGTATATATGTACCACATCTTCTTTATCCATTCATCTGTCAGTGGATATTTAGGTTGTTTCTATGTCTTGGGAATTGTAAATAATGCCCTTTAAAAATTTTAAATCTGACATTGTCACTGTGCTGGTTAGAACACTTCAATGATTTTTAAGCAAATTCCAGAATCTGTGCTGTAGTAGTGTATCCTGTGTGAGCTCCCTTATTATCTGTTGCTCATGCTCTTTCTGTCTTTACTTCTTCCCATGCTCCAACCAGCTTCCACTGCTCTTCACAGATTGGATTCTTCCACCTTGGGGCCCCTTGCTGGAGATTCTCTTCTCTTCCTGCATTGACATGAAAGACTCATGGACACATAGTGAAGAAGAAAGAGTAGCAGTTGCAGTAGAGCTAAGATGGTTGTAAACCCAAGTGTTGTGGGACTTTATCATGTTTCTTTTCTTCTCCACTTAATTCTGAAATAGCCATTTAATTTTTTAATTTTAAACTGGAAACACACATGCATGGTACAAAATTCAAAAGAATAGAGAATCTGTAGTGAAAAGAAAGTCATCCTTCCTCCCTGTGTTCCAGGCATTTCTTTTTCCAGGGGGCAACCTCTGTGATTGGTTTCTTGGTTCTTCAGGCCTACATCGTGCTTACACCAGATACATTGTCTTCCACCTCATCACTTTGCGGTTTTCACTTGTTTCATTCTTTTGTGGTGTATGTAGAGCTTTCTCCTTCTTTTCTTTTGCTGTATAATATTAAATTTCATGGATCCTTTGCAATTCAAATCAACATCTCTCTAATGATGGATATTTATGCATTTCCAACATATTGCTATTACAAACAATGTTGATATAAGTAATTTTGTTCACACCTCGTGTAGTCCAGTGTGAGTTTGTGAAAAGTAGATGTGTAATTTTATGTGAGAGTATGTGAACTTTTAATTTCTAGTAAGACAGGACCTTACTGCTTCTTATAGTGGTTGCACCAAAGAGCACTTCCACCAGCAATGTATGAACTATATCTTCTCCAATGATTTATCAAATTTGATAAGTAAAAACTATACTGTTGGTTTTAGTCTGCATCGTTAAATTAAGAAAGGGGCATGACAGTTGTCCTTGTGTGCTTTTCTTATGCACTGAAATGTTTTCTTATCTTTTGCAGGTTTTTATTGGGGGTTTGGTCATTTTTCTCATTGATTTATAGATACTCTTTACATAGTATGGGAATATATAATCTTTTACAATCACATAAGTTGCAAATATTTCATTTCTGTTTTTCATTTCTCTTTTGACTTTATTTTTTCAAGCAGAATTTATCATATTCATATAGTTAATTTCTCAATACTTTTATGGCTTTGGGTTTTGTGTAATAGTTTAAAATGAAGCCTTCCCCATTCCACTTGCTAAAAAAAATGTCATTGCTTTTCTAATATTTTTATGGTTTTCTCTTAGAATTTGAGACTTCGATTGTTTAGGATTTATTTTGTGTGCCATATCAGCTAGCGTTCCAACAATCATTTCAGATGGACACAAATTGTCAACATCATATTTTGAATAACCTAAAATGTTACCACAATAACTGACTGTCAAAAGTTCAGAAATAATGGAAGTAAAACCAATGAATCACTGAAGCAGTAAAAATTTATTGTGTTCACACCAAAAAAAGACAGTTCACAAACAAGGAGTCCTCAAACCAAAACATGGAATGAAGCTCAGGGGAATATTGTTATAAAGCAGCTTATATAGTGAGAAAGCAGTGACTGTTTGTTCTTCACAGTAGTTGGTTACAATATTAGAATTTTCTTAAATGATAGGGAATTGGTTAGTGGTTATGTCATATCAATTTTGGGAAACAGGTTAAATTTTGTTTATGTTTTCCAGAAGCATAAATGAGAAATGACCCAGGTCAAGTTAGTTTTACAAAATAAGCTAAATTAAGCAGATAAAACTGGTTTCATCTGCTCAGGGAATTTTTACAGTTGGTTTCCATTTGTTTTTATTTTTAACATACCTGTTATTTTTATTTTTAACAATGCCTTTATATATATATAGTGTGTATATATAAAAAGTATATATATATATATATATATACATATATATATATAAAATATATAGAATATATAGTATTCTATTTATGGACTTTTCATTCTGTTTTGTTGATTTCTTGATTTTGTACCAGTACCACAATCTTGTATTCAGTGTACATTTATAGTATAGTTTAATATCTGAATGGGCTTCCCACCCTCATTATTCTTCACATGCAGAATTTTCCTAACTACTTTTCTTTTGTGCTTTTCTCTTTAGAATCTAAAATCAACTTATCTGGTTCCAAAGGGGGAAGAAAAAAAAAAAGATAAATCCTATTGGCAATTTTACTGGATCTCAAATACAGGTTAATGTAATTGACATCTAATTACTCTCATTCAATCCAAGAGTATTGTATGGTTTTCCATTTGTTTAAGACTTTTTTAAATAAAAGTCTCTCAATAATATTTTATAGTTTTCCTAAAGGTCTTACAGATTTCTTACTTAAATCCAGGGTAATTCTTTTTTTTCATTCCTGTTGCTATCACTTCTGATTGTTGCGTGCAAGTTGATGGCTTTTATATATTATTATTCTTTACACAGTCCCTTTACTGAATTCTTTCACTTGTCTTATATCAGTTGATTCTCCTGGTTTATCCAGGTATACAGTCATATTAACTACAATCAAATATAACTTTACCTCTTCACTTCCAGTTTCCATATGTCTTACTTCTTCCTAAAATTTTCAGCTAGTACCACTATAGCAATGCTCAATGGTAATAATGATACTAGTCTGGTCCCTGCCTTTAATGGCAATGCTTCTGGTTTTCTTCCATCAAGCATAAGAATGGATTTGGGGTCAAGATATATACATTCTGTCAGTCACAGATTTAATAAGTCTATTATTCAAACCAAGAATGGATATTGAAGGTTATTAAAAGATCTTTTCTGTATTTGTAAAAGTGATTCTATTTTTTTCATTTTTTACTTAATATAATGTGTCATGTGAATATATAATGAACTAGATAAATAGGTTTTGCAATATTAAACCACCCTGGTATTACTGAGAAAATGCTACACTGCTGCCTTCTGTGTCTAAGGTGAACTTGTTTTCTCTTAGACCAGAGCCACGGCAGCCAGGGCGTTGATCAGTGTGGATGTGAAGCATGTCATGAAAGTGTCAGAGTGAAAACGCTGGGATCCCCTGGGGAATGCCATCCCGCGTGCTCTGTGGTCAGTGAGAGCAAGCGCGAGGTCAAAGGGGACTTGCCGATGACCACTGAACTGTGGGATTTAAAGGGGAAGGAAATTTAGAGATGAGTTGTTGTCACTGCAGCTGCTGAAGGCATGAGAATCAGAATTCATGAGGGAGGTTTCACAGAGAAAACTACACAAGAAAATATTTGGATAAAGCAACGGATATTATATATCTGGCAGGGAGAGCAGGGAGGATGATTGCAGTCAAACAGCTTAACCCAAGGAAAGGTACAAAGTGATGGCGATGGGCCAGCATTTTCTTGCCCTGCCAAGGCCAGCGGTGTGAACTGTTAGGCAGTTCACACTGTTAGGTAGGGGTTAAAAGCAGCGAGGTGAGAGTTGTGTTACCCTTGCACGCCTGCCTCTCTGCCACCTTTTTTATAAACATATATTTTAAAATTCTCTAGTTCTTCTTAATACTTAAAAGATTTCCCCCAGATCTGTCAATACCTAACTGTAGCATCTGCCTTTTTCCCCCTTCATATAGATTTTTCATTTCTGCAGTGTGCTTCCTCTTTTCCATTTTCTCCTGGACCCTGGCAGCTCTGCTCACCTCCTTCCCCTTTGTCATATAGCCTCTTCTTTGAAAATCCTAACTCTCACATGAGCTCTTGTTCCAGGGGTGGAATGCTGTCTGCTATATATATCTTTTGGCAGCAGTGAAGAATGATTGGTCACAATTCCCGTTCCCTTGAATAGTGCCTCTTGTGAAATATGCCCTTGACTTGTCTTCTTGTCTTTCCTCCCTCCACTTGACTGCTTGATGGCAGTGGTTTTTGTTTGTTTAAAATTTTATTGGAGTATAGTTGATTTACAACCTTGTGTTAGTTTCAGGTGTACAGCAAAGTGATTCAGTTATACACATACATGTATTCATTCTTTTTCAGATTCTTTTCTTATATATAGGTTATCACAGAATATTGAGTAGAATTCCCTGTGGTATACAGTAGGTCCATGTTGGTTATATATCTTATATATTGCTATATTTATATAGTGTGTGTGTATGTTAATCCCATAACCCTGATTTATCCCTCCCCCAACCACGTTTCCCTGTGGTAACCATAAGTTTGTAAGTCTGTTTTTGTTTTGTAAATAATTTGTATCTTTTTGCAGTGTTTACACTTAGGGCCAGGCTCTTTATTTCTGCATGACTCATTTTTGAAGGGGCCAGTGAGTAGCCCCATTCTGTTAGTGGGAGGATGGGGTGGAAGTGGGAAAGTGGCAGGAAGTGGGTAAAGGATCCTGTCTCCCACTTCCACATGCATTTTTCCTTCGAGGTCCTCCAATAAAATCTGCTTTTTTTTGCCCTGAGGATCTTCCTCCTTGCAGGCATATCCTCTCAAGCCCTTTACAGGATATCCACTTGATGCTGGCAATAGCTGTCACCGCCTTTGTGTCCTGTACACTTCTGACACTCTTCCAGTAGTGAAAACAGCTGGGGCAGGAACAGGCAGATGGACCATAGACGATGGACCCTCCCTTTTAGGAGTACCTCTGAGCTGGCCTCAGGTTCAGGTGGCAGAGGTTAACTTTTCATGTGATCTGTAACTCCTGTCAAGATGTCACAACTTTTCTTTTGAGATTGTGGCCATAATCTTATTTTATATGATGGACAGATCGTTTTCCCTATTTAAGATGGATATACATTTTTCTCTATTTTTCTTTTGTTGTTGTTTATATATTTTTGGGTGGACTTTGAGGGAGACTGAGAGCAACGAAAGTCATCTTTAAACAGAAGTCAATTTATGCTTTTTGATGAGTAAATTCTTTTTTTAAAAATATCTTTATTGGAGTATAATTGCTTTACAATGGTATGTTAGTTTCTGCTTTATAAAAAAGTGAATCAATTATACATATACATATGTTCCCACACCTCCTCCCTCTTGTGTCTCCCTCCCTCCCACCCTCCCTATCCCACCCCTCTAGGTGGTCGCAAAGCAATGAGCTGATCTCCCTGTGCTACGTGGCTGCTTCCCACTAGCTATCTATTTTACGTTTAGTAGTATATATATGTCCATGCCACTCTCTCACTTTGTCACAGCTTATCCTTCCCCCTCCTCATAACCTCAAGTCCATTCTCTAGTAGGTCTGTGTCTTTATTCCCGTCTTACCCCTAGGTTATTCATGACAATTTTTTTCTCTTAAATTCCATATATATGTGTTAACATACGGCATTTGTTTTTCTCTTTCTGACTGACTTCACTCTGTATGACAGACTCTAGGTCCATCCACCTCACTACAAATAACTCAATTTCATTTCTTTTTATGGCTGAGTAATATTACATTGTATATATGTGCCACATCTTCTTTATCCATTCATCCGATGATGGACACTTAGGTTGTTTCCATGTCCTGGCTATTGTAAATACAGCTGCAATGAACATTTTGGTACCTGACACTTTTTGAATTATGGTTTTCTCAGGGTATATGCCCAGTAGTGGGATTGCTGGGTCATATGGTAGTTCTATTTGTAGTTTCTTAAGGAACCTCCATACTGTTCTTCGTAGTGCCAGTACCAATTCACATTCCCACCAGCAGTGCAACAGTGTTCCCTTTTCTCCACACCCTCTCCAGCATTTATTGTTTCTAGATTTTTTGATGATGGCCATTCTGACTGGTGTGAGATGATATCTCATTGTAGTTTTGATTTGCATTTCTCTAATGATTAATGATGTTGAGCATTCTTTCATGTGTTTGTTGGCAATCTGTATATCTTCTCTGGAGAAATGTCTATTTAGGTCTTCTGCCCATTTTTGGATGGGGTTGTTTGTTTTTTTGTTATTGAGCTGCATGAGCTGCTTGTAAATTTTGGAGATTAATCCTTTGTCAGTTGCTTCATTTGAAAATATTTTCTCCCATTCTGAGGGTTGCCTTTTGGTCGTTTCTATGGATTCCTTTGCTGTGCAAAAGCTTTGAAGCTTCATTAGGTCCCATTTGTTTATTTTTGTTTTTATTT
>NW_020174055.1:1384134-1423280 GCF_003031525.2 Neophocaena asiaeorientalis asiaeorientalis
AGGAAAGTTCCCTCTATGCCTACTTTCTGGAGGGTTTTTATCATAAATGGGTGTTGAATTTTGTCGAAAGCTTTCTCTGCATCTATTGAGATGATCATATGGTTTTTCTCCTTCAATTTGTTAATATGGTTTATCACATTGATAGATTTGCGTATATTGAAGAATCCTTGCATTCCTGGAATAAACCCCACTTGATCATGGTGTATGATCCTTTTAATGTGCTGTTGGATTCTGTTTGCTAGTATTTTGTTGAGGATTTTTGCATCTATGTTCATCAGTGATATTGGCCTGTAGTTTTCTTTCTTTGTGACATCCTTGTCTGGTTTTGGTATCAGGGTGATGGTGGCCTCATAGAATGAGTTTGGGAGTGTTCCTCTCTCTGCTATATTTTGGAAGAGTTTGAGAAGGATCGGTGTTAGCTCTTTAAATGTTTGATAGAATTCGCCTGTGTAGCCATCTGGTCCTGGGCTTTTGTTTGTTGGAAGATTTTTAATCACAGTTTCAATTTCAGTGCTTGTGATTCATCTGTTCATATTTTCCATTTCTTCCTGATTCAGTCTTGGCAGGTTGTGCATTTCTAAGAATTTGTCCATTTCTTCCAGGTTGTCCATTTTATTGTCATAGAGTTGCTTGTAGTAATCTCTCATGATCTTTTTTATTTCTGCAGTGTCAGTTGTTACTTCTCCTTTTTCATTTCTAATTCTATTGATTTGAGTCTTCTCCCTTTTTTCTTGATGTGTCTGGCTAATGGCTTATCAATTTTGTTTCTCTTCTCAAAGAACCAGCTTTCAGTTTTATTGATCTTTGCTATTGTTTCCTTCATTTCTTTTTCATTTATTTCTGATCTGATCTTTATGATTTCTTTCCTACTGCTAACTTTGGGACACTACATAATGATCAAGGGATCGATCCAAGAAGAAGATATAACAATTGTAAATAGTTATGCACCCAACATAGGAGCACCTCAATACATAAGGTAAATACTAACAGCCATAAAAGGGGAAATAGAAAGTAACACATTCATAGTATGGGACTTTAACACCCTACTTTCACCTATGGACAGATCATCCAAAATGAAAATAAATAAAAAAACACAAGCTTTAAATTATACATTAAACAGGATGGACTTAATTGATATTTATAGGACATTCCATCCAAAAACACCAGAATACACATTTTTCTCAAGTGCTCATGGAACATTCTCCAGGATAGATTATATCTTGGTTCACAAATCAAGCCTTGGTAAATTTAAGAAAATTGAAATTGTATCAAGTATCTTTTCTGATCACAACACTATGAGACTAGATATCAACTACAGGAAAAGATCTGTATAAAATACAAATGCATGGAGGCTATACAATACACTACTTAATAACGAAGTGATCACTGAAGAAATCAAAGAGGAAATAAAAAAATACCTAGAAACAAATGACAATGGAGACACGATGAACCAAAACCTATGGGATGCAGCAAAAGCAGTTCTAAGAGGGAAGTTTATAGCAATACAATCCTACCTTAAGAAACCAGAAACATCGTGAATAAACAACCTAACCTTCCACCTAAAGCAATTAGAGAAATAAGAGCAAAAAAACCCCAACGTTTAGTGAGTAAATTCTTATCCTCATCCTTGAATTTTCCTTCCATGAAATGGAGGGGGGATAAGATTGAAAGAAATCAGAAACACTCAAGTATCTTTACCCACTTTTAAAGGAGAATTTAAAGTTTATTTTTTAGGACATTACCTGTTTTGGGAAGAACTTAGGACCTGTCAAGACCTTTAGCTCAACATTCATGATCTATTAGAAATCTGAGTGACTTTTCAGATAGGTTTTACCCCATGTTCCTCTGGGGCTACCTCATTGGGCATGGAGATGATAAGGATAGAAGAAAATTGCCAGATTGGGAGAGAAACAAGGGTCAGAGTTCAGGAAAGGAGCTTAGGTATAAGCAGAGATAATAAGATGGTCAAATTCATGGTTTTCCCCTGGCAAAATTATGAATTGCATTTATGAACTGCAACCTTCCTTTACTTTTTCTGCTTAAACACAACAAGGGTTTCCTTGGTGGCACAGTGGTTGGGAATCTGCCTGCTAATGCAGGGGACACAGGTTTGAGCCCTGATCTGGGAGGATCCCACATGCCGCGGAGCAACTAGGCCCATGAGCCACAACTACTGAGCCTGCACGTCTGCAGCCTGTGCTCCGCAACAAGAGAGGCCGTGATAGTGAGAGGCCTGTGCACCGCGATGAAGAGTGGCCCCCGCTTGCCACAACTAGAGAAAGCCCTTGCATAGAAATGAAGACCCAATGCAGCATAAATTAATTAATTAATTAATAAACTCCTACCCCCAACATCTTCTTTAAAAACAAAAAAACCCACAACAATGGGGATGGAATATTTTGTCATGACGATGATTATCAGAATAATGACTCTGTAGTCATTATGTAGTCAATATCAAGCTCTGGCTCCCTAGTTCAATTACAAGATATGATCCACCAGCTCCAGCACCTCATGGATGATAAAGCCCACGGATGATTTGTTGTTGTTCATTTGTTTCCTATAATGAGAACAAACTCTCTGCCACATTTAAATAAAAGCCCAATTATATTTCCATAGCTACAAATGCTATTATCTCTTTGTCTGGCTATAAAAGTTAACAAGTTTCCTATTGCTTTGCTTTGTAAAGTTTAGAAATAAAATGCTTCAGATGCATAACATGAGATTCACTCTACTTTGCTCTTTTGTTTTTGGAGGTGGGGAGAGAAGCAAAGCCTCAATTACTTTACCCTTTACTGCTTTCTATTTTAGAATATGGGCTGCTTTGCATTATTTTTCCTACTTTTTGAACATAAGTATAAAAAAGACATAACCAAATGGCATTGAAGGAAATTGCATCAAATCAGCTGAAGAGAACCGGAGTATGTTTTTATGATCTACATGTTTTTGGAGGAGATACACAAGGCTGACAGCCTAAAAAAGTTTTTAATAGTGTGTGCTCACCCACTTCTGTGGGCTCTCAAGGTCTTCTGCAACAAGGATGGGCCTGGGAACTTGAAGGCCAGACTCTCAGCTATTAATCACCAACTAACCTCTGTGTGCTATCAGTCTCATTGACATGAACCTGAGTTTGGTTTTATTTCTCCGTGCAGAGCTAGATTTTTAAGAATTCAGTTATTCTAGGGGTGGAGAGCCAAAATAATTGTTTACAAACCTTGAGAATATTTTTTTCATATTTTGAGACTCATTCAAAAAGTGAGATAGAGTTTATGATTTTTCCTCACTGCATTTGGTGAAGTCAGTTCACTTTACAGAATAGGAAGCTGAAGCCTAGAACCAATGCCGGGTGTTCAGGTGCAGGTCTGGGCACTGCACCATAGTGGCACCTCCCATGGGCATCTGGAAGAATGGACTTGAACCTCACTGTGGAAAATGAGTCCACTTTCAGCGGACGTGTGCATCTAAAAACAAACAGGGCTTTGTCCGGGTTAAATGAGGGCCAAACACACAATGCTTTTCACATGCAATGTTTCCTGACTTTCATGAAGGAATAGGCACAATTGCAGGGGTGGGAAGTTCAGAAACAAAGCTTTGACCCACTGTCCAGGGGCTCCCCTTCCAGAGATGGGTGGTGGAAGTCAAAAGCAGCAAGTGAACTTCTAAGACCAAGATAAGGAGTGGAATTCCCAGGAATCCCTCCTGGGGGCTTATGGCTGAGGAGAGATTTGAGGCTGAGCTGACAGTGGTGGGTGGGTGAGAGGGCAGGAGCCAGGAACAGGCTCACCGAGCTCCGTGCACTGAGGCTGGAGGGCCAGCTGCTGACTAGATGTCCTATGTGAGTCTGTGTCAGGGTGACAGCTGGTAAGGCCCAAGGCCAGACAAGTGGGCAAGGCACATTCATCAGCCTGCATTTCTGGGTTTTGATGGTGTCTTATAGGGAATGGAGAGATGGGAAGGAATTTTAGTGGTGGGATCTTGTAATTTGATTTACATTTTATCATCATCACCCTGCCTGCGATTAGCAGAAAGGTTGAAATATTTTAAGATGGAAAGCAGAAGACCTGGGAGGAATAAGCCAGACAAAAGTCTATGAGGTCATAGAAGAGAGGCTGGGAGAGAGAGAGATCATTGTTAGGGAGCCTTTCTCTAGGTGTGCTGAGGTCATTGCTCTACCCCCATCATTGGTCAGGAACAGTGAGCCTCTAAGGACCAGCCATCTCCTTGACCTAGGTGCCCTCTCATTCTGCAATCAGGGCTGAGCCCAGGAATGCTCCTTTGCCATTTCCATCAGCTTCCCCATCACCTCCTGCCTTGCTTAGGCTCACCTGTGCAGAGACTGGTGAAAAGATAAACTTACCCTTAGTGAGAAGTCCCAGAGTCCACACCTAAAGCCTCTCCTCAGTGGTATGCACCCTGGCGCCAACCTCACACCTACCTCTGGGTCCTGGAGACCTTCCTTTAGGTGAAATGGGAATTTATCACCCAAATACTTACTGAAAACACACTCATGCACATAAATCCTACTTCTGTCTCAAGGTTGTTCTTCTCTATAAAAATTCAGTTTCCTCTAGACCTTTCTGAGTGATTGATCAAAAGATCATTTTATAATACTGTGGGGAAATCTGAGTTCAAGATTATTTTAAGTGTATGGGTTGGCATCAATGCCCTTTCCTTTTGAAAATTATTTTTAATTGTGATAGAATACACATAACATAAAATTTACCATCATAACCATCTGTAAGTGTCCTGCAAAGTTCTGCAGCATTAAGTACATTCACATTGTTGATCCCATTCCTACCATCCATCTCTAAAACCCTGTCATCCTAGCACATTGAAACTCTGTCCTCATTAAACAGTAACCCCCCCACCCCTTACCCCAGGGGACCACCATTCTACTTTCTGTCACAATGAATTGAGGTACTCAAGAACTCATATAAGTGGAGTCATACGGTATTTGTCCTTTGGTGAATGGCTTATTTCACTTAGCATGATGTCCTCAAGGTTTATCAATGTTGTAGTTTGTATCAGAATGTTCTCCCTTTTAAAGACTGATTAATATTGTATGGACAGACCACACTTCCACACTTGGCTTATCCATTCATTCATGGATGGACACTTGGGTTGTTTCCTTCTTTTGGCTGTTGTGAACAGTGCTGGTGTGAAGGAGGACTACCCTTCCTTTTCAAATGCGGGTGTTGGTCCTCATCCTGGAGACTCATGAAATCCCTCTTCCTTATGTTTTTCTGGCACCTGTCCCCTTCTCTGTCCTTACCGGGAGTGGTATTTTGTCTCTGCTAAATGAGAAAGAATATTGGATATATTTCATTTAATGAAATGATAAACACAAACCTTGAGCAAAACACTTAATTTATTTACAGTATAGTCTTCTCATCTGTAAAACAGAAATGCCATCACCTACTTCCTAGGTTTACGGGAGGATAAAAGGAGACAATGTCTGTGGAGAACTTACCACACAGCCTGTTACATAGTGAGTGCCCAGCACACAGAGGCTGGTACTTCCTTCCTTGCAGTTAGAGGCAGAGGGCAAGGCAGAACTCGTACATGTGGGGCAGGGAGAGAGGCCAGGGACACATGACCACAGTCGGAGATACTGTAAGGGCCGGTGCATGCTTATAGATCCTCATGCAGAAAGACTAGCCTTTATCACTGGGTGCTGGGGGTCCCTGATGAATTGCAAAATGTATAGGGGGTATGTATAGCAAGAGAGAAATCCCAAGCTTGGCAAAAAAGTCCATGATTCCTCAGCTTCCTTAGCCCTGGTACCCTTCCTGGGATGGTTATGGGTAGCTCAGCCCCCAGAAAGGAATCCACTCTGTTATAGGTTGAATTTATATGTACCCCCACTCCAACTTCTTGTGTTAAAGTCTTAACTCCCTGTACCTCAGAATGTGACCTTATTTGGAGATGGGAGTGGAAAATGAGAACATTAGGAAGGACCTAATACAAGTGGCTGTTGTCCTTAGAAAAAGGGACAATTTGGACCCAGAAATACATACAAAGAGAGAAAGCAATGTGCGGAGATGCAGAGAGAAGATGGGCATCTACCATCTACCAGGCAAGAGAATCACAGTCCTCAGAAAGAAACCAAACCTGCTGCACCTTGATCTCAGACTTCCAGCCTCCATAACTGTGAGACAATAAATTTTTGTTGGTTAAGCCACCCAGTCTGTGGTACAACAATCCTAGGAAACCAATACACACCCCCAAATCCTTTCAGGAACAACAAAGGAAAACTCTGCTGAAAGAAACATCGAAGTCAGCAGAACTAAGGAGGCAAATTGACTGATATTAAGGACAGCTTAACACTTGTTTGACATACAAGTAAATAAGCAATTTTGGGGGAGGGGGAAAAAGCATTTTATTAAACTAAGTATGTGATTTGCAAGTGGTTTTATAAGAAAATTTAAAAGCAGAGTTATAAAAAGTTCTCAATACAAATGTACAGACCTGACAGCAAAATTACTTTGTCTTTATTGTACAAATAAAAACATTTTGTTTCTTATATACTGGCTGAAAGTTTTGTAATATATTCTCCACAAGATACCTGCAATATTGCATTTTAATGAGTAGCCTCACAGTTAATTCAATCATTATTAAAAACAGGTTCACCATTTGAACCAGAAGAATCACTCAGTATAAAAAGAAAGATAACAAAATTTGTCATATATAACGTGAAGTCATAAAGAGCTCTTCTGGATGCAGATGCATTCTGGCCCTGTTTCTTTACTAAATTCTTCATGCTTCTAAGTCAAGGATATTTCTTTACTTTAGCAGGACTTTCCAGCAGCCTGGTCTAATTTCAGAGAGCCTGAAGCTGTGGTTGTAGATGTTTAACAACGGCTGGCTTCCTGCCATCAACTATGCCCTGGCTGTTTTCCTTGGTCCATAATCACGGAGAGGCAAGACATACGAACATTCTCTTAAATTCTTCAGTGTGTGCTGTAATTCTGTCATCCAGTGTTCTCTAGCTTTGTCGCCATGCAGCCCATGGAGGTCTGGAACATTCTGTGTCAGCTGGGAGGAACGTTTTCTGAAAAATCTCTGCATTGGCAATGCAGCTGGCTTCATTCGTCTGCTCATGGACACTTCCCTGTGGGGCACAAAACATGGCAGCACTCCCACCTCCCATTGGATGGACTTCTTTCCTTGTTGAAACCTTGCATCCTCTTCTGCTTGCAGGCATCCTACTCAGGGGAATGGACCACTTTGTTTATCTCCAGTCTTTCCTTTGTTTCTCTTTAGACTTCTATGCAGTAGAAGTGATGCTCATTTTTTGGTGAAGAACTCTTGTGCAACAACAGTTTTTTGGGGGTCTCCTTTAAGAACACAGTTTAAATGTGTGTCCCAAGAGATGGCTGTTGTCCTTGAAAATATCCACCAGAGAATTTTGGGAATATCTTGGAGAACTGATGCTTCTTTAATTCAGTGACACAATCTTTTACAAACATTATGTGGCTCCCTTTTCAAATCATGTTTTTCCTGTGAGGCAATTTCTTCTGACATTATTTCTCTGAGTGATACTTTTTAACTTTGAGTATTCCCTACAGATGACCAACAGGCACATGAAAAATGCTCAACATCACTAATTATTAGAGAAATTCAAATCCAAACTACAATAAAATATCACCTCACTCTGGTCAGAATGGCCATCATCAAAAGGTCTACACATAATAAATGCTGGAGAGGGTGTGGTGAAAAGGCAACCTTTCTACACTGTTGGTGGGAATGTAAATTGGTGCAGCCACTATGGAAAACAGTATGGAGGTTCCTTAAAAAACTAGAGTTACCATATGATCCAGCAATCCCACTCCTGGGCATATATCCAGACAAAACTCTAATTCAAAAAGATACATGCATCCCTATGTTTATAGCAGAACTATTTACAATTGCCAAGACATGGAAACAACCTAAGAGTCCATTGATGGATGAATGGATAAAGAAGGTGTGGTACATATATATACAATGGAATATTACTCAGCCATAAAAAAGAATGAAATAATGTCATTTTCAGCAACATGGATGGACTTAGTGATTATCATACTATGTGAAGTAAGCCAGACAGAGAAAGACAAAAATATGATATCACTTATATGTGAAATCTAAAAAAAAAGATACAAATGAACTTATTTATAAGACAGAAATAGAGCACAGATATAGAAAACAAACACATGGTTAGCAAAGGGGAAATGGAGGGGAAGGATATATTAGGAGTTTGGGAATAACATATATACACTACTATATATAAAATAGAACTGTACACTGGGAACTAACACAACATTGTAAATCAACTATACTTCAAAAAGAAGTTTGAGTATTCCAAAGATCCAATAAGAGTAGCACATCAGGGGCTGCTAAATTCTTCAATAATTTTTGGTTTTCTATTCTCTGAGATGATGTTTGTTCAGGATTATCAGGATCAATATCCCCAACAAGGGGAGGGTCTCAAATTAGCATTTTACAGGACACTTCCTGTCCTTGATGCTTTTAAACACAAATCATGGGCAAGAAATTGGCAAAGCAGGGATGCACTGGTAAATGCATTTATATTACTTTTGTCCAGAAATGATTTTGCCTTGTATAATTGCAGTCAAATTATTTGTAGTTAATCTAAATAAATAAATAAAGCTACATAATATAATTATAAAGTATGGCTGCATCCATATAATTTCTCCACTTACAGAGCTCTTCTGCTGCATCTTTTAAAAACTGATTTTAAAACTTAACTGGTGAAAATGACAGAAGAATAAGACGTGGAGATCACCTTCCTCACCACAAATACATCTACATGTGGAACAACTCCTACAGAGCACCTACTGAATGCAGGCAGAAGACCTCAGAACCCCCAGAAGGCAATAAACTCCCCACGTACCTGGGTAGGGCAAAAAAAAAGAAAAAGAAAAAAACAGAGACAAAAGAATAGGGACGGGACCTGCACCAGTGGGAGGGAGCTGTGAAGGAGGAAATGTTTCCACACACTAGGAAGCCCCTTCACAGGTGGAGGCTGTGAGTGGTAGAGGGGGGAAGCTTCGGAGCCACAGAGGAGAGTGCAACAACAGGGGTGCAGAGGGCAAAGCGGAGAGATTCCCGCACAGAGGATGGGTGCCGACCAGCACTCACCAGCCCGAAAGGCTTGTCTGTTCACCTGCCAGGGCGGGCGGGGGCTGGGAAATGAGGCTCGGGCTTCGGAGGTCAGACCCCAGGGAGAGGACTGGGGTTGGCTGCATGAACACAGCCTGAAGGGGGATAGTGTGCCACAGGTAGCCGGGAGGGAGTCCGGGAAAGAGTCTGGAGCTACTGAAGAGGCAAGAGACATTTTTTATCCCTTTGTTTCCTGGTGCGCGAGGAGAGGGGATTAAGAGTGCTGCTTATAGGACCTCCAGAGATGGGCACGAGCTGTGGCTATCAGCGTGGACCCCAGAGATGAGCATGGGATGCTAAGGCTTCTGCTGTCACCACCAAGAAGACTGTGTGCAAGCACAGGTCACCATCTACACCTCCCCACCCAGGAGCCTGTGCAGCCCACCACGGCCAGAGTCCCGCGATCCAGGGACAAGTTCCCTGGGAGAACGCACTGCATAACTCAGGCTGGTGCAATGTCACGCTGGCCTCTGCTGCCACAGGCTCACCCCGCACTCTGTGCCCCTCGCTCGCCCCCACTGGAGTGAGCCAGAGTCCCCAAATCAGCCGCAGACACCCTCAGGCGAGCTGCACGCAGAGGCAGGGCCAAATCCAAAGCTGAACCCCAGGAGCTGTGCGAATGAAAAAGAGAAAGGGAAATTTCTCCCAGCAGCCTCAGGAGCAGCGGATTAAATCTCCACAATCAACTTGATGTACATGCATCTGTGGAATACCTGAATAGACAACTAATCGTTGCAAATTGAGGAGGTGGACTTAGGGACCACCGATATATATTTTTTCCCTCTTTTACACTTTTGTGAGAGTGTATGTGTATGCTTTTTAGAGCTTCTTATCATTGGTGGATATGTTTCTGGTTTCGTTGCTCTCTTCTTTCCTTCCTTCCTTCTCTTTATATATTACTTAAAAAATGTTTTTAATACTTACTTTTTATTTTAATAACTTTTAATTTTATTTTATTTCATCATCTTCTTTCTTTCTTTCATTTTCTGCCTTTTATTCAGAGCCGTGTGGATGACAGGCTCTTGTTGCTCCAGGCAGGCATCAAGGCTGCGCCTCAGAGGTGGGAGAGCCAAGCCCAGGACATGGGTCCACAAAAGACCTCCCAGCTCCACATAATATCAAAAGGCAAAAATCTCCCAGAGATCTCCATCTCAACACCAACACCCAGCTTCACTCAATGACCAGCAAGCTACAGTGCTGGACACCCTAGGACAAACAACTAGCAAGAGAGGAACAAAACCCCACCCATTAGCAGAGAGGCTGCCTAAAATCATAATAAGTCCACAGACACCCCAAAACACACCACCAGATATGGACCTGCCCACCAGAAAGACAAGATCCAGCTTCATCCACCAGAACACAGGCACCACTCCCCTCCACCTGAAAGCCTACACAACCCACTAAACCAACTTTAGCCACTGGGCACAGACACCAAAAACAGTGGGAACTACGAACATGCAGCCTGCAAAAAGGAGACCCCAAACACAGTAAGATAAGCAAAATGAGAAGACAGAAAAACATAGCAGATGAAGGAGCAAGATAAAATCCCACCAGACGTAACAAATGAAGAGGAAATAGGCAGTCTACCTGAAAAAGAATTGAGAATAATGATAGTAAAGATGATCCAAAATCTTGGAAACAGAGTAGAGGAAATGCAAGAAACATTTAACAAGGACCTAGAAGAATTAAACATGAAACAAGCAATGATGAACAACACAATAAATGAAATTTAAAATACTTTAGAAGGGATCAATAGCAGAATAACTGAGGCAGAGGAACGGATAAGTGACCTGGAAGATAAAATAGTAGAAATAACTACTGCAGAGCAGAATAAAGAAAAAAGAATGAAAAGAACTGAGGACAGCCTCAGAGAACTCTGGGACAACATTAAATGCACCAACATTGGAATTATAGGGGTTCCAGAAGAAGAAGAGAAAAAGAAAGGGACTGATAAAATATTTGAAGAGATTATAGTTGAAAATTTCCCTAATATGGGAAAGGAAATAGTTAATTAAGTCCAGAAAACACAGAGAGTTCCATAAAGGATATATCCAAGGAGAAACATGCCAAGACACATATTAATCAAACTGTCAAATTTAAATACGAAGAAAACATATTAAAAGCAGCAAGGGTAAAATAACACACAAGGGAATCCCCATAACGTTAACAGCTGATCTTTCAGCAGAATCTCTGCAAGCCAGAAGGGACTGGCAGGACATATTTAAAGTGATGAAGGAGAAAAACCTACAACCAAGATTACTCTACCCAGTAAGGATCTCATCCAGATTTGATGGAGAAATTAAAACCTATACAGACAAGCAAAAGCTGAGAAAGTTCAGCACTACCAAACCAGCTTTACAACAAATGCTAAAGGATCTTCTCTAGGCAAGAAACACAAGAGAAGGAAAAGACCTATAATAACAAACCTAAAACAAGTAAGACAATGGGAATAGGAACATACATATCGATAATTACCTTAAATGTAAATGGATTAAATGCTCCCAGCAAAAGACACAGACTGGCTGAATGGATACAAAAACAAAACCCATATATATGCTGTCTACAAGAGACACACTTCAGACCTGGAGACACATACAGACTGAAAGTGATGGGATGGAAAATGATATTACATGCAAATGGAAACCAAAAGAAAGCTGGAGTAGAATTCTCATATCAGACATAATAGACTTGAAAATAAAGACTCTTAGAAGAGACAAAGAAGGACACTACATAATGATCAAGGGATCGATCAAGAAGATATAACAATTGTAAATTTCTAGGCACCTAACATAGGAGCACCTCAGTACATAAGGTAAATACTAACAGCCATAAAAGGGGAAATCGACAGTAACACATTCATAGTAGGGGACTTTAACACCCCACTTTCACCAATGGACAGATCATCCAAAATGAAAATAAATAAGGAAACACAAGCTTTAAATGATACATTAAACAAAATGGACTTAATTGATATTTATAGGACATTCCATCCAAAAACACCAGAATACACATTTTTCTCAAGTGCTCATGGAACATTCTCCAAGATAGATCATATCTTGGGTCACAAATCAAGCATGGGAAAATTTAAGAAAATTGAAATTGTATCGAGTATCTTTTCTGACCACAATACTATGAGACTAGATATCAATTACAGGAAAAGGCCTGTAAAAAATACAAACACATGGAGGCTAAACAATACACTACTTAATAACGAAGTGATCATTGAAGAAATCAAAGAGGAAGTCAAAAATACCTAGAAACAAATGACAATGGAGACACGATGACCCAAAACCTATGGGATGCAGCAAAAGCAGTTCTAAGAGGGAAGTTTACAGCAACACAATCATACCTTAAGAAACAGGAAACATCTCAAATAAACAACCTAACCTTGCACTTAAAGCAATTGGAGAAAAAAGAACAAAAGTACCCCAAAGTTAGCAGAAGGAAAGATATCCTAAAGATCAGATCAGAAATAAATGAAAAAGAAATTAAAGAAATGATAGCAAAGATCAATAAAACTAAAAGCTGGTTCTTTGAGAAGATAAACAAAATTGATAAACCATTAGCCAGACTCATCAAGAAAAAAAGGGAGAAGACTCAAATCAACAGAATTAGAAATGAAAAAGGAGAAGTAACAACAGGACAACCTGGAAGAAATGGACAAATTCTTAGAAATGAACAACCTGCCAAGACTGAATCAGGAAGAAATAGAAAATATGAACAGACCAATCACAAGCACTGAAATTGAAACCGTGATTAAGAATTACCAACAAACAAAAGCCCAGGACAAGATTGCTTCACAGGCAAACTCTATCAAACATTTAGAAAAGAGCTAACAGCTATTCTTCTCAAATTCTTCCAAAATATAGCAGAGAGAGGAACACTCCCAAACTCATTCTATGAGGTTACCATCACCCTGATACCAAAACCAGACAAGGATGTCACAAAGAATGAAAAATACAGGCCAATATCACTGATGAACATAGATGCGAAAATCCTCAACAAAATACTAGAAAACAGAATCCAACAGCACATTAAAAGGATCATACACCATGATCATGTGGGATTTTTTCCATGCATGCAAGGATTCCTCAATATACGCAAATCAATCAATGTAATACACCATATTAACAATTAAACGAGAAAAACCATATGGTCTTCTCAATAGGTGCAGAGAAAACTTTTGACAAAATTCAACACCCATTTATGATAAAAACCCTCCAGAAAGTAGGCATATAGGGAACTTTCCTCAACATAATAAAAGCCATAAAAATTTCACAATTTGTACGGAGACAAAATATACACCGTATAACCAAAGCAATCTTGGGAACGAAATATTCTCCTCCAGGGAGCTGGATGAATCATGCTCCCTGACTTCAGACTATACTACAAAGCTACAGTAATCAAGACAGTATGGTACTGGCACAAAAACAGAAAGATAGATCAATGGAACAGGATAGAAAGCCCAGAGATAAACCCACACACCTATGGTCACCTTATCTTTGAAAAAGGAGGCAGGAATGTACAATGGAGAAAGAACAGCCTCTTCAATAAGTGGTGCTGGGAAAACTGGACAGGTACATGTAAAAGTATGATATTAGGTCACTCCCTAACACCATACACAAAAATAAGCTCAAAATGGATTAAAGAACTAAATGTAAGGTCAGAAACTATCAAACTCTTAGAGGAAAACATAAGTAGAACACTCTAAGACATAAATCACAGCAAGATCCTTTTTGACCCACCTCATAGAGAAATGGAAATGAAAACAAACAAACAAAAGCACGTGGAGGAGGAACTTCAAGATGGCAGTAGAGTAAGATGCGAAGATCATCTTCCTCCCCACAAATCCATGACAAATACATCTACACGTGGAACAACTCCTACAGACCACTTACTGAATGCTGGCAGAAGACCTCAGCCCTCCAAAAGGCAAGAAACTCCCCACATACCTGTGTAGGGCAAAAGAAAAAAGAAAAAACAGAGACAAAAGAATAGGGACGGGACCTGCACCCTTGGGAGGGAGCTGTGAAACAGGAGAGGTTTCCACACACTAGGAATCCCCTTCTAGGGCGGAGACTGCGGGTGGCAGAGGGGAAAGCTTCGGAGCCACGGGAGAAAGCACAGCAACAGAGTTGCAGAGGGAAAAGCCAAGAGATTCCTGCACAGAGGATTGGTGCCGACCAGCACTCACCAACCCGAGAGGCTTGTCTGCTCAACCACTGGGGCGTGTGGGGGCTGGGGAGCTGAGACTCAGGCTTCGGAGGTCGGATGCCAGGGAGAGGCCAGGGGTTGGCTACATGAACACAGCCTAAAGGGGGCTAGTGCACCACAGCTAGACGGGAGGGAGTCCGGGAAAAGGTCTAGAGCTGCCGAAGAGACAAGAGACTTTTTCTTGCCTCTTTGTTTCCTTGTGTATGAGGAGAGGGGATTAAGAGCACCGCTTAAAGGAGCTCCAGAGACGGATGCAAGCCGCAGCTATCAGCGCAGACCCCTGAGACAGGCATGAGACGCTGAGGCTGGTGCTGCCGCCACCGCGTAGCCTGTGTGCAAGAACAGGTCTCTATCCACACCGTCCCTCCTTGGAGCCTGTGCAGCACACCACTTCCAGGGTCCCGTGATCAAAGGACAACTTCCCCGGGAGAATGCACCTTGCGCCTCAGGCTGTTGCAATGTAAATTTGGTGTCTGCGGCTGCAGGCTTGCCCTGGATTCAATATCCCTCCCTCCACCAGGCCTGAGTGAGCCAGAGCCCCCAATCAGCTGCTACTTTAACCCCATGCTGTCTGAGCGAGGAACAGATGCCCTCAGGCAACCTACAGGCAGAGACAGGGCCAAATCCAAAGGTGAACCCAGGGCCAAATCAAAAGGTGAACCGCAGGAGCTGTGAGAACAAAGAAGAGGAAGGGAAAATTCTCCCAGCTGCCTCAGGAGCAGCAGATTAATCTCCACAACCAACTTGATGTACCCTGCATGTATGGAATATCTGAATAGACAACGAATCATCCCAAATTGAGGAGGTGAACTTTGGGAGAAACAAACAAACAAACAAACAAACAAACAAATATATATATATATATTCTTTCTTTCTTTATTTTCTCCCTTTTATTCTAAGCTCTGTGGAAGACAGGCTCTTGGTGCTCCAGCCAGGAATTAGGGCTGTGTCACTGAGGTGGGAGAGCCAAGTTCAGCACACTGGTCCACAGGAGACCTCCCAGCTCCACGTAATTTCAAATGGCAAAAATCTCCCAGAGATATCTATCTCAATGCCAAGACCCAGCTCCACTCAAAGACCAGCAAGCTGGACACCCTAGGCCAAACATCAAGCAAGACAGGAACACAACCACATCTAATAGCACAGAGGCTGCCTAAAATCATAATAAGGCCACAGAAACCCTAAAACACACCACAAGATGTGCACCTGCACACCAGAAAAAAATATCCAGCCTCATCCACCAGAACACAGGCACTAGTCCCCTCCACCAGGAAGCCTACACAACCCACTGAACACATCCTTAGCCACTGGGGAAAAACACCAAAAACAGCGGGAACTATGAACCTGCAGCCTGCAAAAAGGAGACCCCAAACACAGTAAGATAAGCAAAATGAGAAGACAGAAAAACACAGAAGATGAAGGAGAAAGGCAAAACCCACCAGACCAAACAAATGAAGAGGAAATAGGCAGTCTACCTGAAGAAGAATTCAGAATAATGATAGTAAAGATGATCCAAAATCTTGGAAATAGAATGGAGAAAATACAAGAAACGTTTAGCAAGGACCTAGAAGAACTAAGGAGCAAAGAAACAGTGATGAACAACACAATAAATGAAATTTAAAATTCTCCAGAAGGAATCAATAGCAGAATAACTGAGGCAGAAGAACGGATAAGTGACCTGGAAGATAAAATAGTGGAAATAATTACTGCAGAGCAGAATAAAGAAAAAAGAAAGAAAAGAACTAAGGACAGTCTCAGAGACCTCTGGGACAACATTAAACACACCAACATTCGAATTATAGGGGTTCCAAAAGAAGAGAAAAAGAAAGGGACTGATAAAATATTTGAAGAGATTATAGTTGAAAATTTCCCTAATATGGGAAAGAAAATAGTTAATCAAGTCCAGGAAGCACAGGAGACACATACAGGATAAATCTAAGGAGAATCAGGCCAAGACATATATTAATCAAACTATCAAAAATTAAATACAAAGAACAAATATTAAAAGCAGCAAGGGAAAAACAACAAATAACACATAAGGGAATCCCCATAAGGATAAGAGCTGATCTTTCAGCAGAAACTCTGCAAGACACAAAGGAGTGGCAGGACATTTTTAAAGTGATGAAGGAGAAAAACCTACAACAAAGATTACTCTACTCAGCAAGGATCTCATTCAGATTTAATGGAGAAATTAAAAGCTTTACAGACAAGCAAAATCTAAGATAATTCAGCACCACCAAACCAGCTTTACAACAAATACTAAGGGAACTTCTCTAGACAGGAAACACAGAGAAGGAAAAGACCTACAATAATAAACCCCAAACAATTAAGTAAACAGTAATAGGATCATACATATCGATAATTACCTTAAATATAAACAGATTAAATGCTCCAACCAAAAGACACAGATTGGCTGTATAGATACAAAAACAAGACTCGAATACATGCTGTCTACAAGAGACCAACTTCAGACCTAGGGACACATACAGACTGAAAGTGAGGGGATGGAAAAAGATATTGCATGAAAATGGAACACAAAGGAAAGCTGGAGTAGCAATTCTCATATCAGACAAAGTAGATGTTAAAACAAAGACTATTACAAGAGACAAAGAAGGACACTACATAATGATCAAGGGATCGATCCAAGAAGAAGATATAACAATTGTAATTATTTATGCATCCAACATAGGAACAACTCAATACATAAGGCAAATACTAACAGCCATAAAAGGGGAAATCAACAGTAACACAATCATAGTAGGGGACTTTAACACCACACTTTCACCAATGGACAGATCATTCAAAATGAAAGTAAATAAGGAAACACCAGCTTTAAATGATACATTAAACAAGATGGACTTAATTGATATTAATAAGACATTCCATCCAAAAACAACAGGATACACATTCTGCTCAAGTGCTCATGGAAAATCCTCCAGGATAGATCAAATCTTGGGTCACAATAAAGCCTTGGTAAATATAAGAAAATTGAAATCATATCAAGTACCTTTTCAGGCCACAACACTATGAGATTATATATCAATTACAGGAAAAAATTTGTAAGAAGTACAAACACATGAAAGCTAAACAACACACTACTTAATAACCAAGAGTTCACTGAAGAAATCAAAGAGCAAATAAAAAAATACCTAGAAACAAATGACAATGAAAACACGACAACCCAAAACCTATGTGATGCAGCCAAAGCAGTTCTAAGGGGGAAGTTTATAGCAATACAATCCTACCTTAAGAAACAAGAAAAATCTAAAATAAACAACCTAACCTTACACGTAAAGCAATCAGAGAAAGAAGAACAAAAAACCCCCAAAGTTAGCAGAAGGAAAGAAATCATAAAGGTTAGATCAGAAATAAATGAAGGAAATGATAGCAGAGATCAATAAAACTAAAAGCTGGTTCTTTGAGAAGATAAACAAAATTGATAAACCATTAGCCAGAGTCATCAAGAAAAAAGGGGTGAAGACTGAAATGAATAGAATTAGAAATGAAAAAGAAGTAACACCTGACACTGCAGAAATACAAAGGATCATGAGAGATTACTACAAGCAACTCTATGCCAATAAAATTGACAACCCAGAAGAAATGGACTAATTCTTAGAAGTGCACAACCTTCTGAGACTGAACCAGTAAGAAATAGAAAATATGAACAGACCAATCACAAGCACTGAAATTGAAACTGTGATTAAAAATCTTCCAACAAACAAAAGCCCAGGACCAGATGGCTTCACAGGCTAATTCTATAAAACATTTAGAGAAGAGCTAATACCTATCCTTCTCAAATGCTTCCAAAATATATCAGAGGGAGGAACACTCCATAACTCATTCTACAAGGACATGCTCACTCTAATATCAAAACCAGACAAAAGTGTTCACAAAGAAAGAAAACTACAGGCCAATATCACTGATGAACATAGATGCAAAAATCCTCAACAAAGTATTAGCAAACAGAATCCAACAGCACATTGGAAGCATTATGCATTATGATCAACTGGGGTTTATCCCAGGAATGCAAGGATTCTTCAATATATGCAAATCAATCAATGTGATGCACCATATTAACAAATTGAAGGAGAAAAATCATGTGATCATCTTAATAAATGCAGATAAAGCTTTCGACAAAATTCAACACCCATTTATGATAATAACGCCCTGGAAAGGAGGAATAGAGGGAATTCTCCTCAACATAATAAAGGCCATATATGACAAACCCACAGCCAACGTCGTCCTCGATGTTGAAAAACTGAAACCATTTCCACTAGGATCAGGAAGAAGACAAGGTTGCCCACTTTCATCACTATTATTCAACATAGTTTTGGAAGTTTTAGCCACAGCAATCAGAGAAGAAAAAGAAATAAAAAGAATCCGAATCGGAAAAGAAGAAGTAAAGCTGTCACTGTTTGCAGATGACATGATACTATACATAGAGAATCCTAAAGATGTTACCAGAAAACTACTCGAGCTAATCAATGAGTTTGGTAAAGTAGCAGGATACAAAATTAATGCACAGAAATCTCTGGCATTCCTATACACTAATGATGAAATATCTAAAAGTGAAATTAAGAAAATACTCCCATTTACCATTGCAACAAAAAGAATAAAATATCTAGGAACAAACCTACTTAAGAAGACAAAGGAACTACATGCAGAAAATTATAAGACACTCATAAAAGAAATTAAAGATGATACAAATAGATGGAGAGATATATCATGTTCTTGGATTGGAAGAATCAACATCGTGAAAATGACTCTACTATGCAAAGCAATCTACAGATCCAAAGTAGCAGGATACAAAATTAATGCACAGAAATCTCTGGCATTCCTATACACTAATGATGAAATATCTAAAAGTGAAATTAAGAAAATACTCCCATTTACCATTGCAACAAAAAGAATAAAATATCTAGGAACAAACCTACTTAAGAACACAAAGGAACTACATGCAGAAAATTATAAGACACTCATAAAAGAAATTAAAGATGATACAAATAGATGGAGAGATATATCATGTTCTTGGATTGGATGAATCATCATCGTGAAAGTGACACTACTATGCAAAGCAATCTACAGATCCGAAGAAATCCCTATCAAACTACCACTGGCATTTTTCACAGAACTAGAACAAAAAATTTCACAATTTGTATGGAAATACAAAAGCTAAAGCAAACCTGAGAAAAAAAAAATACAGAGCTGTAAGAATCAGGCGCCCTGAGTTCTGACTGTATTACAAAGCTACCGTAATCAAGACAGTATGGTACAGGCACAGTAACAGAAATATAGATCAATGGAACAGGATAGAAAGCCCAGAGATAAACCCACACGAATATGGTCGCCTTATCTTTGATAAAGGAGGCAAGAATATACATTGGGGGAAATACAGCCTCTTCAAAAAATAGTGCTGGAAAAACTGGACAGCTACATGTAAAAGAATGAAATTAGAACACTCCCTAACACCATGCACAAGAGTAAACTGAAAATGGATTAATGACCTAAACGTCAGGCCAGACACCATCAAACTGTTAGAGGAAAGCATAGGCAGAACACTCTATGACAAAAATCACAGCAAGATCCTTTTTGACACACCTGCTAGAGAAATGGACATAAAAACAAAAATAAACTAATGGGACATAATGAAACTTAAAAACTTTTGCACAGCAAAGGAAACCATAAACAAGACGAAAAGACAACCCTCAGAATGGGAGAAAATATTTGCAAATGAAGCAACTGACACAAGATTAATCTCCAAAATTTACAAGCAGCTCATGCAGGTCAATATAAAAAAAAACAAACAACCTAATCCAAAAATGGGCAGAAGACCTAAACAGACATTTCTCCAAAGAAGATATACAGATTGCCAACAAACACATGAAAGAATGCTCAACGTCATTAATCATTAGAGAAGTGCAAATCAAAATTACAATGAGATATCTTCTCACACCACTCAGAATGGCCATCATCAAAATGTCTACAAACAATAAATGCTGGAGAGGATGTGGAGAAAAGGTAACCCTTTTGCACTGTTGGTGGGACTGTAAATTGATACAGCCACTCTGGAGAACAGTATGGAGGTTTGTTAAAAAAACTCAAAATAGAGCTACCATATGACCCAGCAATCCCACTACTCAGCATATTCCATGAGAAAACCATAATTCAAAAAGAGTCATGTATTATTTACAATAGCCAGGACATGGAAGCAACCTAAGTGTCCATGAACAGATGAATGGATAAAGAAGATGTGGCACATATATACAGTGGAATATTATTCAGCCGTAGAAAGGAATGAAACTGAGTTATTTGTAGTGAGGTGGATGGACCTAGAGTCTATCATACAGAGCGAAGTAAGTCAGAAAGAGAAAAACAAATACCGTATACTAACACATATATATGGAATCTGAAAAACAAAACAAAAACAAAATGCTCATGAAGAACCTAGGGGCAAGACGGGAATAAAAATGAACACCTACTAGACAATGGACTTGAGGATATGGGGAGGGGGAAGGGTAAGCTGGGACAAAGTGTGAGAATGGCATCGACATATATACACTACCAAATATAAAATAGATAGCTAATGGGAAGCAGCCACATAGCACAGGGAGATTAGCTCGGTGCTTTGTGACCACCTAGAGGGGTGGGATAGGGAGGGTGGGAGGGAGGGAGACGCTAGAGGGAAGAGATATGGGGATACATGTATTTATATAACTGATTCACTTTGTTATAAAGCAGAAACTAACATACCATTGTAAAACAATTATACTCAAGTAAAGATGCAAAAAAATAAAGAAAGAAATAAAAGAAATGTAAAAAAAAAACTTAATTGGCATTGCAGTCTTTAACTATGGGAGTAGAAAACTCACTGTTTGTTTTTTAGCCTCAAAAAATATCAACAATCACATTTGGTTCTATCACCAATTATATTATTCGGCCAATCTGGAAATAATCTAAAAAGTTTTAACAGGGACTATTATAGTTTATACATCAATTATATTTCAAAAACAAACAAATAAACAAACAAACTCAAAGAAAAAGACACGGGGTTTGTGTTTACCAGAGGTGTGGTTGGAAGAGGCGGAAGTGGATGAAGCCAGTTGAAAAGTAACTTTTAGTTATAAGATAAATAAATACTTGGGATATAAGGTACAACATAATAAATGTGATTAACACTGCTCTATGTTATTTACGAAAGTAGTTAAGAGAGTAACTCCTAAGAATTCTCATCCCAAGGACAAAATATCTTTTATTTCTTTAATGTATCTATATGAGATGATGGATGTTCACCAAACTTATTGTGATAATCATTTCATACCGTATGTAAGTCAAATCAGTATGCTGTACACCTTACACTTATACAGTGCTGTATGCCAATTATATCTCAATGTAACTGGAAGAAAAATAAGTTAAAAACAGCTGAAAAGAGGAGGAAAAATCAGCAACCTGTTAACTGGTAAAAGTTAATTCTCTCTCAAAATCAAATTCAATGGAATTATAGTATATAATGTGGTAGATTTTGTTCAAGAAGGAAGGTGACGAAACAGACACAAAAGGAGTTCTTCATAAAAAGAAGCCTGCTAACCATCACATATTCTTTTAATTTTTTTATGAATCACTTTTTCCAAACTCAGATCGATATGAAGCACATTCTCCTCAACTGTTAAAGACCCTGAATCAATGCCAACAGAGCCAAATACTTCATTATGCTGAAAAGCCATTTCAGCGGGTAATGGCAATTCCAGACAGTCTCTGATGAGAGACTGGCCATCCCTGTCATGACAGTCAACATCACACTTTCATCTTTTTTGCTTACTCCAGATGACAAAGCACTCCAGGCCATTAGAATAGTCTCCATTTCTTGTTCATCTTCATTCATAAATTATTCTGTGTTTATCTGAAATCTCACATAATCCTTTGGAAGATTTTTCTTTATTTCAAAAGGGTCAGTAAAATTAACTTTCTCATTTAGTTCAAGATATGTAGGACTTGATACAGGGTTTTCAAATATCAGGCAAATTCGAAAATTATATACCAACTTCAGTGTCTATTGCTACTAGATATTTTTCTCTATTTCATACTTGTCTTTAGCTGTTGTTGTAACTTTCAGATAACTAGGAAAGATTGCTTGATGCTATGTAGAACTGAAAGTTCTGCCTGACTTTTAGGAAGTGGTTTGTTCGTATTCTTTACCTACACCTGTATTCTAGATCTACAGCAGTATCAGGGAATACATATGCTATTAATTCAGGTTTTTCAGGAGTTACAGCTCTTGTTTCTGCCTGCTGAGTTTTCCCTGTCTGCATCATAGGTAGGCTGTGCACATATTAGTATTATTCAGTCAAAACTGAATGTAACTTAAGAAATTTAAATTTAATGAAGAGGCAGAACTTTCTAAATTTTCATTGTTCTAATCCATATTTTTTTGTAGAAAGAATGGGAGTCATAATACATGCTTGCTTGAGTCACTTAAATTATTAATATTCATAAAGACAAAAATGAATTTATGTGGTCATTGGAAAAGTTCGATTGCTTAAAGACATTCTGTATTAAGGACTCCAATTTTTCAGTTAGCTACATGTCCAAAAATGAATCCATTTTTGAATCTTCACGCTCTTCTTAAGAAAGATACTTTCCATTATTTCACTTCCCGATGCAATTTCTTGGTTCTCAAAATCACCTAAACTCTTGGAGAAGACTCTTCTTTCCAACAATCCCAATAGAAATTCCATTACATTTTCAACTCAGAGGATTGTTGTGAGTATTAAATGAGATAATCCATGGAAAAATGTTGTGCACAAGGCCTGGCATTTAGTAAGCACCCAGCTCTGTTCCCCATGAAATCATATTCAGAAAGCATCGGGTGCTCTATATCCAGGTCCAGGTCAGAAAATGTCTGTGAGACTGGTGAAGAGCTCCAGCTGACTGATTTCGTCTTGTCCATCCTAGGTTTTAGAAAGACTAGAGGTGGTTGCCTCCTCGTCACCAGCAAAACCTGCTTGATGACTTCCTTGGAGTTTGCAGTCTTCTAATAAGACTTTCTCCAAGATTCTTCCTTCTCTTTGGCATTCTGACTTCCAAAACCTAAAATGCTTCTCCCTTACTTATCTTTTCTTTTTTTTTTTAACTGAAGTATAGTTGATTTACAATGTTGTGTTAATTTCTGCTGTGCAGCAAAGTGATTCAGTAATACATATATATTCTTTTTTTAATATTATTTTCCATAGTGGTTTATCACAGGATCACTGTGTCCTTTCTTTCTTATGATGTTTCATACTGAAGACATACCTGAAAGAAAATAGATTTATATTGCTTTACAATCCAATAGTGTTAGGACTTTTTAATTAAATGTACTGCATCATATCTCTTTCCACCTTCTGAAACTGCAGTGTCTAATACGGTAACCATTAGCCAGATGTGCCTTTATGGGAAAACATTCAGAAAATAATAAAATTCTACCTTCTCTCTGGCATTGATGCCCTCAACATGCTAAATGAGACCACAGTGGTATCTGTAAATGTTATGATCCTTCCTGTTACACAACATAATATTTTTCTGTACCTGGAACACTCAGGTCTATATACAAGGAATCTTTTTTCCCGTAAATAAAGTACTATGTGTCAGACACAGACATGATCTCATTTAATCTTCCCTTAAGCAAAACTGTTTTGTAGCAACATGATACCATATCCTGGAATCATAGACTCCTAGAGACAGACAGGACCTTAGCAGCATCCTCAGTTTTCACAGTCAGTGGAGGAATTCCATCATGACCTCTCTGGCAGATTTCCACCCAGAAGTGGAATTCCCACCTCAGTGACAGACAGCTCCACCTCTTGAAGTATTTCTTTCCCCTCTGCATGGTTCTTCTACTCTCCAACTTTCACATTATGTAATTTTCAAACATGGAGAAAAGTTGGAAGAATAGTACATTGACAAACTCTATATTAGTTAATCATTAGAATCAACAATTGTGTTTTTCTTATGTTTTCTTGTATTTTTATCTTGCTGAGCTATTCAACAATCTCAGTCACATAATCTCATAATCAAACAAAATTCAAAGTAATTCACTAATATCATCTAATACACAATCCATACTCAAATTTTTCAGTTGCTTTAAAAATGACTTTTACAAATTTTATTACAAGTGTCCATCAACAGATGAATGGATAAAGAAGATGTGGCACATATATACAATGGAATATTACACAGCCATAAAAAGAAACGAAATTGAGTTATTTGTAGTGAGGTGGATGGACCTAGAGTCTGTCATGCAGAGTGAAGTAAGTCAGAAAGAGAAAAACAAATACCGTATACTAACACATATATATGGAATATAAGGGAAAAAAAGGTCATGAAGTACCTAGGGGTAAGATGGGAATAAAGACACAGACCTACTAGAGCGTGGACTTGAGGATATGGGGAAGGGGAAGGGTAAGCTGTGACAAAGTGAGAGAATGGCATGGACATAAATACACTAACAAATATAAAATAGATAGCTAGTGGGAAGCAGCCACATAGCACAGGGAGATCAGCTAGGTGGTTTGTGACCACCTTAGAGGGGTGAGATAGGGAGGGTGGGAGGGAGGGAGATGCAAGAGGTAAGACATATGGGGACATATGCATATGTATAACTGATTTACTTTGTTATAAAGCAGAAACTAACACACCATTGTAAAGCAATTATACTCCAATAAAGATGTTAAAAAAAAACAGAAAACAATCTATGTTCATGTATTACATTTTGTTATTACATCTCTTTAATATAGAGTGTGCTTCCTTTTCTCTTTTTCAATTTTCCTTTTAAATTTTTCTAGCTTTATTGAGGTATAAATGACAAATAAGATTGTATATATTTAAAGGGTACACTGTCATTATTTGGTATATGAATACATAGTGAAATGATTATCACAATCAAATTAACACATCAATCACCTCACATAGTTACTTTCTTTCACACACCCTCCCCGTGGTGGGAATGCTTAAGATCTACTCTTAGCAAATTTTGACTACACAATACAGCATTATTAATTGTAGTCACTGTGCTGTATATTTGATCCTCAGAACTAATTCTGAAAGTTTGTACTCCTTGACCAATATCCCACTATTTCTCCCACCATCCAATCCATGACAACCAACATTCAACACTCTGTTTCTATGAGTTTGAAGGGTTTTTTGTTTTTTAGATTCCACATGTAACTGATAACATGCAGCATTTGTCTTTGACATATTTTGCTTAGCATAATGAACTCAGTGTTCATCCATGTTTTCACAAATGGCAGATTTTCTTCTTTTGTATTGCTGAATAATATTCCATTCTTATATGAATCACACACATATATACATAATGATATATAAAATATATATAACATTTTCTTTATCCATTCATCTGTCCACAAACACTTAGGTTATTTCTATATCTTGGCTATTGTAAATAATACTGCAATAAATATGGGAGTGAAGATATCTCTTTGAGATACTGATTTCATTTCCTTCAGTTATACACCCAGAAGTGGGTTTGCTAGATCGTATGATAGTTATATATTTAATTTTTTAATAAACCTCCATATTATTTTTCATAGTGGCATTACCAATTTTATTTTTATGCAATTGTTAATGGCATATTTTCTTAATTTCTCTTTCTTTATTAGTGTATAGAAATGCAGAAAGAATAGTCATTAATAATAGTGATGAGTCGATTGGAGATTCATGCAAAAAAATGAAAATTGATGCTTATTTCATGCCTTATATAGAAACACACACATGCAGACACTAATAATGCCCCATGTGGAATTTAAATCTATGTGTGAAAGGTAAACAGTAAACATTTTAGAATACATTCTAATGGAGTATATAATGACATAGGTGTAGAAAAAGACTTCTTAAATACTATACAAAAAGCTTTGAACATAAAAAAGATTGAAGAATCAGATTACACTAAAGCTGTGAACATATCTTCACTGAAATATAGCACTAAAATAATGAAAACGTGAGTCACAATAGGGGAGAAAGTATGTTAGGCACACACAACAGAGAAAGGCCCCCCCTCTAGATTATATAATGTGCTTCTACAAATCAATAAGAAAAAGACTCATTTAAAAAATTGGGAAGATGGGCTTCCTTGGTGGCACAGTCATTGAGAGTCCGCCTGCCAATGCAGGGGACACGGGTTCGTGCCCTGGTCCGGGAGAATCCCACATGCCACGGAGCGGCTGGGCCCGTGGGCCATGGCCGCTGAGCCTGCGCGTCCGGAGCCAGTGCTCTGCAATGGGAGAGGCCACAACAGTGAGAGGTCCGCGTACCAAACAAAAAAAAAAAAATTGGGAAGACATTTGTGCAAGCACTTCTCAAAAGGGAGGTTTTCGAATGATTGATGTTTATATAAAAAGTTGCTCAACATCATTGGTCATCAGGAAATGTACATTTAAACAACCAAGAGACAACACTACATACCCATCATGATGGCTAAAATTTCAAGGCTGTCAGGAACTGCATTCTATTGCTGGTGCAAGTATAATTGGCACCACCATTTTGGAAAACTATTTTGCAGTATGCCGAGTTTAAACAAAAGTACATCCCTACGACCTGGCAATTTCAGCTCCAGGTCATGGGTACCAAAAGCCATATACAAGTTTTATTTCATTCACACCTGAAGATGTGGATTAAAAGTCAAACCTGCTACACAAAATTAGTAGAACGTTTCTTGATGAGTCAAGAAGCAAAACAGTGTGTCATCTTTCATTCCTCAGCAGTCTTGGATCAGTTGCCTCTGGAGGATGAGGCTGGTCAGCCAGTAGCTGAGAGGGGGCAGCTAAGAGGGCACAAAAGCAGTAGTCCAGATGTCACTGCTGGAGGAATTCCAGTCTACTGAGCAGAATATCCTTTATCCAGAGAGAAATCAATACGTGGTAGCCTAACACTGTGATGGAGTGCTGAGTTGGGGAGAGGATCTGATACCCCTTTACAGGTTTTCTCCAAAAGCAGTTGGAGCCTGGGATAAGCAATTAGGATGTTGAAAGGCTCAGCACTCCAGGCAAGAAGTCTGCATGGGAATGTCAGCCAGAAGAGAGGCTATGGAGGAGCGGTTGGAGTCTCTGAGCTTAGGGTCAGAGGTTCAGAACTCTTGACAGGAACTTGGCAAGAGAACAGCAACATTTACCAGAGAGGAATTAGGATTCCAAGAGAGAAACTCTGCCACATCTTTCAAATTGGGACCACTGGGTGAGGATTTGTTCAGTGAGAAAGTGGCCTCAAGCTGTGGTGGACTTTGTCATCATTCTTAGCTCTCCTCCCCATTCCCAGCTCAGGTCAGCATCCCCACAAGTGGGAACAGTTGCCTGCCCCATAATGCCTACCTGCTGATAAAATGAGAAGAGCAGGGGCAGAGTGCCAGGTATACATAAAGCTTTCCCTCTCCCAGCAGCATGGCAGTTCCCAGGAGGAGGCATCTCCTCCAGCCTGGATCCTGGAGCCCAGGAGACACGTGGGTCAGACCTGTAGCCAACATATAGGCATCATATAACATGAGCAGGAATTACTGTTTGTTGGTGGAAGCCACTGAGATTTTAGGGTTGTCAGTTCCCACAGCAAAGTTGACTACACAACGCTGAATTCTTGCATGAGTGGGTGGACTGCCCCAACAGAACTGCCCTGAAAGTGCAGGGAAGCCTGGAGCACACGGTAGAGGGTGGAGGGCAGGTGACTGGGTGGGTGGGGGCCCTGGACACAGCAAGGTCCCGGGGAATTGTCTGCTTTCAGCACGTTCCGAGTGGGTCATAACAATCTGGAAAATTATCCCAGATCCATGTGGGTACAGAGAACAAGACTACTGGCAAATCTTACTACCAAATTTCTATTTAATAAGTGTCAAATGCAACTTAATATCACAGTTGATTTTTATATTGGTAATGTTTTCCTGAGGTGGCTCTTTTCATATACTTGAGAGACCTCTAGTTTCATATCTTCTTTGTATTTGTGTAGATTACCTAACGATGCTGATGGTTTATTCCATTTTTATATTCCAAATCCTTCCTATCCTTTAAGGACCAGATCCAATGTCATTATCTTTGATAAAACCTCCTTCAGTATCCCTGGTTGGATGGAGAAAGTCTCTCTCCTTGAGTTCTAGTGATACTAATTTCCTCCTTGCTTGAGGGTCTTGTGTTATAGGGATTTATGCCATCAACTTTTTAGGGGTATATACATTTTATTATGCCCCTTCTTAGCTGGTATTATGTTTATCTTTCTGTAGTAATCATTTAAGAATTATTTGTTTGTATTTTATAGGTCCTATAAAATATTTTTTGAGGGAAAATTCTCTCAACCTTGTTTACAAGTTCTGTTTGACTGCCAGGACTCTATTGCTCTCTGAGCCTGTAACATGAAACTGACTCTAAATAAAGTATGTTTCTTGAGATACTGCCAGGGTTTTTATTAAAATTATTTTTGCCCAAACAAAAATGAGTAGCAAAAACTGAGTAGTTCAAACCTTAAAAAAACAAGTAAAGGAGTTGTGATAACTCAACTTCCCTCAAATTGATAGGAAATATATTTTGTCATAGGAAGAAAAAACACACTAATTACTGGATACACTGTTCTTTTTTAATTTACCAACCACAAAATTCATCTATTGCTAACCAAATTGAGAATTATCTATACAAATTAAGGAAAACAGAATCTAAAACATTGTTAGAAGCCTCAGGCCATTTACATATTCCACAAGTTGCACTGATAGCAAGGAACACAGAAGCTGTCCAAATATTCCAATAGTTAGCCGAATTAAGTTTGTAAATTAAAAAAAAATTGGAATTGAGGTAGAGAGTCTTTCTCATGGGAAAGCACTCCCAGACAATAATATTTACCAGTGTCATACCCTTTAGTGTGATTGACCCCTTTATCATTATGTAATGCCCCTCTTTGTCTCTTATTACAGTCTTTGTTTTAGAGTTTATTTGTCTAATGTAAGTGTAGCTACCCCAGCTATCTTTTGGTTTCCATTTGCATGGAATATGTTTTTCCATCTCCTTACTGCCAGTGTGTGACCTTACATCTGGAGTGAGTCTTTTATAGGTAACATGTAGATGTTCTTGTTTTTTATCCATTCAGTCACTCTGTCTTTTGATTTGAGAATTTAGTACATTTACATTCAAAGTAATTATTGATAGGCATGTACTTATTGCCATTTTGTTAATTGTTTTCTGGCTGTTTTGTAATTCCTCTGGTCCCTTCTTCTCCTGCTCTAAACTTTTTTCAAGTTTTGAAGACTTTCTCTTTATGCTTAGATACCTTTCTTATTATCATTTGTGCATCTACTTTAGGTTTTCATTTTGTGGTTACCATGAGGCTCACATATAACAGCCTATATGTATAAAAGTCTATTTTATGTCGATAACAACTTGAGTTTTAACACTTTCTAAAGGTCTACATTTTTACCCTCCCCCACCACACAGTTTATGTTTTTCATGTCAATTTTTACTTTTTTTATCTTGTGTGTCTCTTAACTACTGTAGTTATATTTATTTTACTACTTTTGTCTTAACCTTCATGCTAGCTTTTTAAGTGATTAATCCTCTACCTGTAAAATATGTATTTACCTTTACCAGTGAGATTTATTTTTTCGTACGTTTTCTTGTTACTAATTATTGCCCTTTCCTTTCCACTTAAAGAAGTCTCTTTAACATTTCCTGTAAAGCCAGTTTAGTGGTGATTAACTCTTTTAATTTTAGCTCATCTGGAACACTCTACCTCTCCTTCAATTCTGAATAATAACCTTGCTGTCTAGGGTATCCTTGGTTGGATTTCTTTTTCTTTCAGCACTTTGAATATATAATGCCAGCCCCTTCTGGCCTGCAAATTTTCTGCTGAAAAATCTGTTGGTATTCTTATGGGGGTTCCCTTGTAAGTAACAAGTTGTTTTTCTTTTGCTGCTATTAAGATTCTCTCCTTGTTTTTAACTTTCAGCATTTTAATTATTATGTGTCCTGATGTGTGTCTCTTTGAGTTCATCTTATTTGAAACTCTCTGGATCTACATGTTTGTTTCCTTCTCCAGGTTATGGACGTTTTCAGCCATTATTTCTTCAAATAATTTTCTGCCTCTTTATCTCTTCTCCTTTTGGAAACCCTACAATGCAAATGTTAGTCAGCTTGATGTTGTCCCATAAGTACCTTAATTTATCTCTCTTTCCTTCTTCCTTCCTTCCTTCCTCCCTCCCTCCCCCCCTCCCTTTCTCTCTCTCTCTCTTTCTTCTTTTCTTTCTCTGCTATGATTGGTGAGTTCCTCTACTCTGTCCTTGAGTTCACCAATCCTTTATTCTCTTCATCTAGTCTGTTGAATGCCTGTAGTGTATTTTTCAGTTAAGTAATTGTAATGTTCACCCCTGTGACTTCTATTTGGTACTTTCTTGTATTTTCTCTGTTTCTTGAAGTTCTCACTGTGTTCACCCATTCTTTCAAGGTTGGTGAGCATCTTTATAACCATGACTTTGAACACTTTATCAGGTGAATTACTTCTCTCTGTTTCAAGGTTTTTCCCCAAGGTTTATCTTGTTCTTTCATTTGGTATTTATTAATCTGTTTCTTCACTTTGCTTGACTCTGAATTTGATTCTATGTATTAGATGAAATGCCACCTCTCCTAGTCTTGCAGGAGTTGCCTCATGTTGGAGATGATCCTTATCATTCAACCCTGTCCTAGCTTTTGGTTGTCTCTCAGACCTTTGTGCTTGTCCAAGCAGCCTATTTTATTTTTAATGGCTCCCAGTAGCTGAGGGTGTACCGAGACCTGTCAGTGTCCCAAAGGGGCAGATCTCAGTCAGCACCTAAATTCAGATTCATTGGAAGCCAAACACTCAAAGAACAGCTTTTAAAGTATGCAAATACGTACAGTCCTGTGGGACTGCAAACGTAAGCCATGCTGGGCACCAGACCAGGCAATCTGGAGCTGTCCCCTAGGTGGCGATCACAAATATTGAGGCTCCAGATGAGTGTGTAATCTCCTTTCTGGGTGAACTGTAGTGAGGCAGAGGGAGAGAGCAAAGATGGCATCCCCTGGCCCATGTTCCATGACAGCATCTCTATAGGCCTCTAGGTATGTGCAGACCTGAATCCTACCCCTCAGGCTGAAGCTGCAGGACAAGCACACAGGCCTCTTCTACAGAGAGTCTTGGGGTGTGTCTGCTGTCTGTGCAGTACCCTCGGTGTGGTAGCCTGTTGAGAACTGTCTCTCTGATTGTTAGAGTACTGTGGGAATCAGGAACACAAGCCCCACCTGCCACCAGAGCCAGGCATTCAAGGGTCATCCCCTGGGTGACAGCTGCCAAAACCCGGACACGAGGCATTAAAACCAGGGCACCAGACATATGCAAAAGGTCCCCCCTGAGAGATATTGGTGCTCTGGACCACTACAGAAGGAGAGCATGAATATAGCACCCATCTTCTGAGGTGTCTGATAGGATTTACAGTAAGCCCTTAAATGTGTATTTAACTAGAACCGTGCCCCTCAGGCTGCAGCTACAATGATGAGCTAATAGCCCTCTTTCCCAGAAAGACTGACTTCCTGGGTCAACAGATCCTCTTGCTCTGCCCTGGGGGTTGTAGCTGTTTGAGAACTCTTCTCTGTTGGTTACAGTTTTGTGGGACCTACAGGTGTAAGCCCAACTGGGCACTAGAACCCGACAACGTACCAGTGTCTCCTGATAGTAGCTGCAAAAAAACCACACAAAGGTATAAGCTCCATTCTGGTAAATACCAGTGAGCTGGAAGAAGTCAGAGAGAGAGCTCAAAGATTGTGTCCACTGACCTCTGTCCCTGAGAATCCCTCAGTGGGGATTTTTTTCTTTCTTCCTGATATGATTTTTTCATGATAGTGATTTATTTTCTTTTTTTATGATATTGATCTATTGAAGAAATTGAGCTTATGGAATATTCCATACTCTGGATTTGTATGGTTGATTCTTCTATTTTCAATATTTCATGCAATTTGGAAATTAAATTTAGACTAAAGATTTTTAGCAAGAATACAGCTTCTGTGTATTTTATATCATATCATATCAGGAGGCATATAATGTTAGGAAGTCTCTGTTAGTGATGCTAATTTGATCACATAGCTAAGTGTAACGACCTGCGTGTTCCAACACAAAGGTATGCTTTTCCCTTTCTAATTAGCAAGAACTCTATGGGGTTATGCTTTGGACCTGCAGGACTGTGTCTTTCCTCATGTTTCTTCTAGTGCTTTTCAGCCTCCCTCAGTGATCCTTGTCTGAATCACTTAGTTTACTAAAGTTTACAAAATGGTGATTTTTCTAATATGTTCTTTCTTTCTTCCTTCCCTCCCTCCCTCTCTCTGTCCCTCCTTTCTTCCTTCCTTTTTCTTTCTCTTTCTTTCTTGCTTGCTTGCTTGCTTTTTATTTCTTTTCTTACTTTTTATTTCTTTTCTTACTTTTTATTTCATCTCTCTTTTTTCCCTCCTTATGACAGCTACTGAAATGCAGTTATTAAAATGTCAACTATCAAAATCTTTTAAACCTGAACTTTTTCACCCCAGGTTTGCTTTCCTGCACCCTAACAGTGAGTTTATGGGATAATCCATGTCCATGAGCATGGCTCTGTACACAGAAGCCTGGCTATGCTTCTAAACCTTGGTTCCAGAGACAACTTCTAAGTCACCACCCAATTTTAGTGGCAGACTTGGACCCAGAATATGATGAATTTATATATTTTTTAACTTATTACTTTGAGATACTTATAGATTCATGTGCAGGCCTAAGAAATAATAAGGATTCTGTATACCCTTCACCCAATTCCTCATTGATAACTTCTTGTATAACTATAGTTATGATGTCACAAGCAGGAGATTGGCATTTATGCAATCCAGAAAACTTGTTCAGATTTTATCTATTTTACATGCACTTACTTGTCTATGTGTGGACATATAGTTCTACATAATTTTACCTTATTTATTTATAGATTTGTGTGACCATGGCCAAGATACAAAACAGGTCTATCTTGTTCAAAGTTTGTTAGCCTTTTTAGCCACAGCCCTCTCCCTCTCTTCCTAGCCAATGGCAACCACTAATCTGTTATCTGTGATTTTGTCATTTCAAGGATGCTATATTAGTGGAATCATATAGTATATAGGCTTTTGAGATTGCTTCTTTTCTTTTCTTTTTTCATTCAGCACAATCTCCTTGAGATTCAACCAAGATTTTTAGTATAAGAATAGTTTGTTCTTCTTTATTGCTGAAAGTATTCCATGGTATGGGTGGACTATAGTTTAACCTTTCACCTCCCGAGGGATATGTGAGTGATTTCTAGTGCTAGTAATTATTAATACAACTACTGCGAACGTTTATATACAGGTTTTTCTGCTAACATATGTTTTTATTTCTCTGGGATAAGTGTCCAAGAGTGTAATTGCTGGGTTGTATAATAAGTATATTGTAAATGTTTTGTAAGAAGCTTCCATACTCTTTTCCAGAGTGACTGTGCCATTGTAAATTTTTACATTTCCACCAGCAATGTATGAGTGATCCAATTACTCTGCATTCTTGCCAGAATTTGGGTTATCACTGCTTTAGTTTGCTTATTTGTTTGTTTTTGTTTTCACACCATTCTGATAAGTATGTAGTTATACTACATTGTGATTTGTATTTACATTTCCTTAATGGTTAATGATAATAATATCTTTGCAGGTGCTTACTTGTCTTCTGAATATTCTCTTTAGTAAAATGTCTTTTTTTAAACATCTTTATTGGGGTATAATTGCTTTACAATGGTGTGTTAGTTTCTGCTTTATAACAAAGTGAATCAGTTATACATATACATATGTTCCTATATCTTAGTAAAATGTCTTTTGCCCTTTTTCTCATTGGATTGTTATTGTTGCTCTTGAGTTTCAAGGATTCTTTATATATTATAAACACAAGTCATTTGATGGATATGTGGATTATGTATATATTCTACCAGCTTTTCATCCTCTTCTTATGGGCTTTCACAAAGCAATAGTTTTGACGATGTCCAACTTATCAATTTTTATTTTTATAAATCATGCTTTTGAAACCAAATCTTAGAAATCTTTGCCTAAACATATATCCTGATTTTCTCTTATGTACTATATATATATACACACTCACACATACATATGTATATATATTGCAGATATATTGCATTTATGGCTGTGATCCATTTTGAATTAGTTTTTGTATAAGCTGTGAGGTTTAAGTCAAATTCTTTTTTGGGGGGTGCTATGGATGTACAATTGCTCTGACACCGTTTGTTGAAAAGACTGTCTTTCCTCCATTGAATTGATCCAGCACCTTTTTCAATACTCAGTTGGGCTTATTTGTGTGAGTCTATTTTGGGACCTCTATTCTGTTCCACTGACGTATGTGTCTATTCCTCTGTCAATACCATCATGTCGCTATATAATATTTCCTAACATATTGTGTGGTATAACAAAAGCATATATATTTGATATTTGTCCCCACTTCCTGGCAAAGGACCCCTAAAATCCTTGCAATTTCCTGAATGATAGAGTGTCTTTTGTTTTTCACAATGAACTTCTTTCAACCATACGTGAGACCTGAGTTTACACTAATGAGGTGATTCATGGTCAGGGTGGGGGGTGGTGGTAGTTTTGGGATGGAGGTGGTTGACAGAGGAACCAAACACTTGATTTAGGGGTTAGAACTATTAGCCCCATCTCTTGACTTCATGTAGGGGAGAGGAACTCAGCTTGAGTTCAATTCCCAATGGCCAATTATTTCATCAATTATTCCTGCATAACAAAACTTCAATAACAATTCTTGAACAGCAAGATTTGGGTAGCTTCTGGGTTGGTGAATACATCAATGTGTTGGGAGGGTGGTGCACCCAGAGCAGGCATGACTGTTAGCTTTATGCTAACTTTCCCCCTTGCATAACTTGTCTTACACAACTCTTCCATTTGGCTGTTCCTGAATGAATACCTATATATATATATATATAGGTATTATATGTATATATATATATATATATATATATATGAATATATATACAAATATATATTCAAATACAGATTTATGAAAAGTTTGAACAACTAATCATTTTAGAGAAGATTGGTTTTTCTTAAATACTTTTTTGAAAAAAATGCTATTTCATCAGGAAATGGCAAGTCCATTGTTCCACTCTCTCTTAGTTATTTCTCTTTAAAACTACCTTAAAGGCTATAACTACAAGAAATTAAAAGCTCACTTGAAAATATTATTCAGCTGAGATACTTGCCTAAGGAAATTATTTTGTAAAACAAACAATAATCTCATTGTTTTATATCATCTTTAAATATGCCCAATTATTTCTTTTCCCAGGAAACTTCCAACAACAAAATATATGGTCAACTCAATTTCACTTGCTAAAAATAATCAAGGAACAGACACAATTAGAAACCACAACAACTTCCCAAGTCTCCAAGACATTAATCCCCCCGCCCCCAAACTTTTTGCTGCTTATTGCAGGCCAAGTCCAGGTGAAAGGATGCTACCAGAGGGAAATGTGGGTGCCTATCCCAGACTGGCACTGTCCACAGAAGCCCTGAGTTGTGCCAAGCATTTCAGGGGCTGCTGCCTCTTTTGCCACATCAAAACTTGATTTTCTCCAAAATCAGTCTCATAACTGAAGAAAACCCACAAAAACACACAGACAGGGAATCAATATACCAAAGAAAATAATTATTCATTTTATGATAAAAACACACTAACTACCACAGAACTGCATGTTTATTCATTTTTATTGCAGCATAGTCAATTTACAATGTTGTGTTAGTTTCAGGTGTACATCAAGGTGATTCAGATATATATAGATATATATATATACGCACACATATATTCTTTTCCAGATTCTTTTCCACTATAGGTTATTACAGGATATTGAATATAGTTCCCTGTGCTATACAGAAGGTCTCTGTTTATCTATTTTATATTTAGTAGTGTGTATCTGTTAATCCCAAACTCCTAATTTATCCCTCCCCCTTTTCCCCTTTGGTAACCATAAGTTTGTTTTCTATGTCTGTCTGTGAGTCTATTTCTGTCTTGCAGATAAGTTCATTTGTATCATTTTTTTAAGATTCCACATGTAAATGATATCATATGATATTGTCTTTCTCTGTCTGACTTACTTCATTTAGTATGATAATCTCTAGGTCCATCCATGTTGCTACAAATGGCATTATTGCATTCTTTTTTATGGCTAAGGAATATTCCATTGTATATGTGCACACATCTTTATCCATTCCTCTGTCAATGGACACTTAGGTTGCTTCCACATCTTGGCTATTGTAAATATAGACAGAACTGCACATTCAGATTGACTGAAGGAAAGTCAAATGATATCTAAAAGTTTTATGGTGAAAATGGAAAATCCATGCTGGACTCTTTCCTGAGTGACACATTATTCCTCCCATGGATTGATACTATTGACTGGAATGCAGTGGTGTCTTGTTCTTGCCTGGAACTGGTCTTTTCCTTTAGTGTAACTTTGCATACTCATTCCTTAAGAGTGTAATTAATTAAACTTGCAAAACTCTGGGCTGCCTTTCTTTTATGCTTACTTATACTTGCTTCAGGTGTGCTAAAAAATCACATAATAATACATTTTCTCTCTGTGTTCATTTTTGCTTTTATAATCTGGAAGAACTAATGGTACAAAATGAAAAGCAGGAAGTAGAAGAGTAGAAGTGCTAACGACTTGGCCAAGTGGTGGTAATTTCCTCATCATGGCTATGATGTCCAAATTCTTTGATGGGAATGGAGATAAGTTTAATAACAATAGACTTAAAATATGTAAAATGATCAGGCTGTCCTCATGTCACTGGTATCATGTGCTCTAAGCCCTGTCAGAATAACTTTCTGATCAACTTGTTAAGTGTCTCACCTCTTCCCACTTGGATTCATATCTTGAGATTGACTGCAGCTGCAGAATGAGTCTTGAAGAACTCCTGTGACTATAACTCTCAGATTATTCCCTGTCTGATGGGGGCTAGTCCTTGCCCTGTCTTTCAGTTCTAGTGGAATGTCCAGTTCCTGCCCAGTCTTTGCACTGGTGGTCCAGCTATGTCCCTTTAAGCCAGTTGTGTTAAGGTTAGATTTAAACTGACTGTCATAGACTCTAATCATGTCTTTTTATTGTACCTGCTTTATTTAGCTCCTAGATAGTACTTTTAATCTCATCTGCTCTGCTCCTCCTGTGTATTAGTCAGCTCGGGCTGCCATAATAAAATACCACAGACTGGGTGGCTTAAAGAACAGAAATTTATTTTCTCATGGTTCTGGAGGCTAGAAGTCCAAGGTTAGATGTTGGCAAGGTTGATTTCTGAAGCCATCTCATGCATCTTTTGTGAAAAAATTACTCCTGATGATGTACTACAGTAAGACTAATATAAACCCTGGACAGAAGAAGGCATAGAACCTGAGAGAGGGGAGCCCCATCCTGGAGACAAAGAAGGATGGTCTTAGATGACAGCTGAACAACAGGCTTGGAGAGCAACTGGTCTACCAAAGAGCAAGGCTGGGAGTGCTGGGGATAAATATTTTAAGAAGAAAGCAGATTCATGAAATAAAAAGCATGATGATGTTGATGGAAAATCTCGGTGATAAGTTGTAGTCAGGTTCCAAATACAAAATGAGAAAGACCTTCAGTAACTCCAAGAAAATCACAAATATGAACAAGAGGGTGATGCTCTAGTGCAAAGCAGCAACCATGTGGCTTGGACCAACATCATCAAGGAGTGCCACCTGGGAACTTGTTAGAAATCCAGATCCTCAGACCCACTCCAGAACTGCTGAATCAGAAACTACGGGGGTGGCAAACCTCCCAGGGGATTCTGAAGCTCATTAAAATTAGGGGACCACTGCTTTAAACCAGGGATTGGCTGTAGTTAGTTTTAGATGACATTTTTTGTTTTCAGTATTTTGGACTCAGCCACACACATTTTATCGTGTAGTTTTTATGACACCTTCTGTGCTGCAACAGCAGAGGGTAGCAGCTCTGACAGAGACCACATAGCTTGCAAAGCCTAAATAGTTATTGTTTGGCTCTTTACAGAAAAACATTTGCTAAACTTTGCTTTAGAGCATTGAATAGGCTACATAGTTTTTTGAGACTTCATTTGACCTTGCTTTTTGGTATGTACTTCCCAGATTTATAAATTCAGGAATCCTAGTTCCTTCTCTCTGCATCTAGCTGCACTGCTCATGTTTGCACTGACAGCCGTTAAGGTCCCTCTGATATTGTGAAAGCTGCTTCTAAGTTTGTTGTCAACATCTAGAGCAAACACAGATTCAGGACTAAGAAACAGAAGTATAAGTGTGAAAGTGTTGTAAACGTGAAAGTCATGTACAGCAGCAGAAGTTAGAGGTGGGAGGGAAGTGCAGGGATAAATATTTCTTCATCTCAGATGAAAGGGAGACCAATTGATGTGATCAGAAAAATAGGCTCACATAACTTACAAAGTTATAAAGGTAACCAGCAGGAGAATTAAAAGCCATACCATTACTGTGAAGAATAGGGAGAAAGTGGAAGGAGAGAATAGGTGAGGAGTCATAGGAAGTGCTTAAATCAAGAAATGTGGGATAACCAGATCCTTCAGAGGAATAAAATAAGGAGTAAATAATAGCTGCCTTTGGGCAGGTGTCCCGGAAGTTGGATAGATGTGGGGCAGACTTTTACTTTCACTTCATCCCTTTCTGCTGTATTTAATTTTTGGTGTAAATGTACATTTTACTTCAGAAATTATATATATATATAT